>NC_053038.3:126023793-126326823 GCF_002575655.3 Aegilops tauschii subsp. strangulata | reverse complement strand
TTTCAAGCCTCTCAGATTTTACAAGGAGTACTTTTTTTTTTGCATTCATGATGGTTTCACTATTGTAAGTGTAGGAAGTACTTGGTGACCATGTTGACCAGAAAGGTTCCATTGTTCTTCCAGAGAAGCTGAGATTTGATTTCTCCCATGGTATGCTGTGATTCTTTTTATATTGTATTCACATGATGTTTTTCCTCAGCTTGTCAACTCAACTGTTGGTACATAACAGGGAAACCTGTTCAGCCCGAAGATTTGAGAAAAATTGAGTATATAGTGAACCAACAAATAAAGGATGAGCTGGAGGTATCTGCACAAGAAATAAAATTAGCTGACGCAAAGCGCATAAATGGTCTGCGAGCTGTGTTTGGTGAAGTGCGTCCTCTTACCCAGCTTGACATCCCATGTTCTAATACCTTGTTTGCCTGACCTGTTGTTTCGTGTAATTCGTTTTGCATATGGACTTTGTAGATCTACCCTGATCCTGTAAGAGTTGTATCAATTGGTCGCAAAGTGGAAGATCTGCTTGCAAACCCTGAAAGCAAAGAATGGTTATCCATATCGACTGAGCTGTGTGGAGGTATATTTACTACTCTGTTCTATGTAATTCTACATTTGTGTGTTTATGTCATCTAAAGTTTTTGTATACCAGGTACACACATTTCAAACACTAGAGATGCTGCGGCATTTGCCCTCATATCTGAAGAGGGTATCGCAAAAGGTGTTCGGAGGATAACGGCTGTTACTGCTGAGTGTGCCTCCCAGTCTATGAAGCTGGCATCATCTATCGATACTGATATTAATGAGGCATCTAAACTGGAAGGAGCCACATTGGAGAAGGTACTAAGTGTGCTTGTCTCTCTTAGTATGAGGCTGTGAGCTATATGGTTGTGTTACTCTGACAAATTGGATAATGGATATCATTAGAAGTTACTGTGGTTTTTGTTTGTTTTCTTGGAAATATTATGTCCTAAGCCTTTATATAAATAGATGATGTCCATTGTACTTTGTAGCTATTTCCTTCTGATCTGCTTTGTATTAGACCGTATCTAAGAATGATGTTTCTTCATCAGAAAATTGGGTCCATCAAGAATACACTGGATGCAGCTGCTATCCCAGCTGCAAGGAAAGCTGATCTAAAAGGCAATATCTCAAAGCTGGAGGTCTGTAAATGTTTCAGTTGATTTGGTGCATCTTGTCAAAGAGAAGTATTTATGATATTTGGTATTCTGTTCGTAGTTAAAATGAAAGCTGATTACAGCTGTTGCATATATCAGGATCAACTTAGGAAGGCGAAGAAGAAAATGGGTGAAGAAAATATCCAAAAGGCTGTCAAGATTGCCATAGATGCTGCAGAAGCTGCTCTTTCTGAAGGAAAAACCTTCTGTGTTACTCATGCTGATGTGGGTCTTGACACCACTGCTGTCCGGGAAGCAGTTGTCAAAGCCATGAACCGTTTCAAGGTGGGTACTCCAATCCATTTCTGTCAAGTAGTATCCCCATCATGTAAAAATCACTGTAGATTCAGCATAATTTCCAACTTGCTCCAACAATTTATTTTTGTATGAATTAAAACATTAAAGTTGTATTCCTTGTGTCGGATGTGCTGGTGACCTCATGGGTTCGACTTTTCCAGGGTTTGCCGATAATGGTATTCAGCACAGATGAGGCATCAAACAAGGCTGTTATTTATGCCGGCGTACCTCCGGATGCACCCAATGGCTTCAAGGTGTTGGACTGGCTTACACCTTCAATCGCACCACTCAAGGGAAAAGGAGGCGGCGGCAAGAATGGTCTCGCCCAGGGCCAGGTGAGGCATTGTTTAATCTTTATAAGAGAAGCCCCTTTGGTCAAAGTCTACTAATTGTCGTTGCCTAATATCTGTGAATCCTGCAATGCAGGGAAGTGATGCTTCTCGGGTCAAGGAGGCAATGGAGCTTGCTACCCAGATAGCTTCGATGAAGCTGAGCTGATTTGTTGGGACTGGTCTTCATACATGTTAAAGTGGCTGCTTGATTGGTCGTTGTCACCCTACTTTCACAAATTGTGATACGTGAAGATAAAATTATTCACGAAAGTCGACTAGAAGCAGTGTCCGTTTCCACATCACAGGATGGTGTTTAAGGGTCACAGTTGTTGTGTAATTACAGTTTGGTTTATCAAATGGAGTGTTATATTTGACGAACGTTACGAATCTAATAATAGTACCGAACACTTTTTCCTAGTGTAACTGCGGCATGCATGGTTCATCACCCGTGGTTCTTGCTATCTCATTCCTTTGCAACAATGCATGCATAAAACTTTTTCCTAGTGTAACTGCGGCATGAATGGTTCATCACCCGTGGTTCTTGCTATCTCATTCCTTTGCAACAATGCATGCATACAGATAAACCAGAAAATATTCAAAAGCTGGATTAAGATCTGTTTTTATGATTAAATCCGTTGTGATGAGATTTTCGAAATCGGATCTCATGTTGGTATGTTTCAATGATTTTTTCTAGTTTGCCATATGTAAGTTATCAAACTGTTGACTCGTCGGTCATTAATACTCCCTCAGTTTTTTTTATGTAAGCTGTATTATTTTTGGCATGGTGATTAAGACACATAATTATAGACATGTTCAGATGAAATTACCCTTGGCAAATTTGTTGTTCAGTGGCAAGTAAATCAATTAGTCTAGAAAAGTAAGAGATACATGCAATCAAGAGAGAGATATTTTCTTTCTTTTGCCAAGGAGAGATATAGACAATCAGGTTAGTGATAATTTTCCTTTTTTGAGGGCTAACAAGGGAATTATGAAGAATTAGAAGAAATGCACCTTATATTTTGAAATTTTATTAAAAAACAAATACACCTTATAAAAAGGAACATAAAAAGGAATGGAGGGATTACTTCTCAACGTTTTAATACGTATTATTTTTTCAAAAGTTATCAACTGGTACTATAAGAGATACTGATACTGTCCATATTAATTGACAAAAAATACACGGGTTGTCAAACTACTTGTAGATAATTATTGATTTTAAAAACTAGACTTTGCCACTACTTCCTCCAGCCCATAATATAACATCGTTTTAGTGTCAAAAAGGGTGCTATTATATTATGAGACGGAGGAAGTACATCACTGCTATGTGTGAGGACTCTGGGAGGATCTCACACCAAGTCCAGCATCAGATGGGAAAATTGGGGTAGTTGAGAGAGACAAAGAGGGGGATGGGAAAACAGAGAAGCAGGTGAGAGTTTGAGAGGGCACCACCTGAAGCCATGGGCATATGCACCCATTTTTCCAAAAATGCATTTTAAGCACGCTTTAAAATGTAAAAAAATTTAAAAGAAAATATTACGCAGACATGTTCGCAAATGTGTGTGTGCGGCATAAAGTTTTGTGAAAAGAATGTCATTTTGTTTTGTTTCCACAAAAAGGATAAATTTCAGTGCTTCTAAATAATGTTTTCACAACATAATTTTTTGTTTTTTTACACATACCACAAAAAATATTATTTTTCCGTGAAACTTTATGCACACACATGGAGACATACCTGTGCAATTTGTTTTAGATTTCTTTCAGCATTTAGAAATGTGTTTTTTAAAATGGGTTCATATGTATTCGGGTTCATCCATACACTTCTCGTGAGAGTTTAGATTATTTTCTTTTCTTCGGAGTGGTACATAACCCAACGCACGTCATGGCTTCATCGGCAAAATTTCGTGTTTTGACCCTTTTTGCAAACAAAATCAGGATCTGACCCCGTTCGAAAATATTTCGGGATCTGACCCTTTTGCCTACTGCCAGACCCTCTGGCGGTAGGGACCTGTGTGGTGGATAAGGTGGGGAGGGGCTGGATATTTCCTCCCCCTTCTCAACCACTCATTCAGGCCACTTCACCTCTCCACCGAGCTCAACTCTCCCCCCTCTTTGTTTGAAGCACAAGAGCCTCCCAAATCTCTCTCATTTGTTTGAGATTTCTCCGGTGGATTCTTACCATTTTCATCACTCAAGGTGGCTTTCTCATTTCCCCTCATTTTGATTGGCTGATATCTTTGTTTACTTTGCATTTGCTCATTTGATTGCAAACCCTAGTTCATCATTTTGGTGTGGTCAAATCAATTACTATGATCCATTTAGGTTTATGTTTGTGATTTCCTTATGTATGATGTGCTTAGAATTGCTTGTAGAATAGTTTGTGTACCTAGATCTAGTGCTAGTCTTAATGTACATAATTGGGATTGGGTTAGGCTTAAGAAAGCAATTAAAGCTAAGTTACTTTAATAGCAACTTTTCAAAATGTAGGATGGCACCGTTCGTTTTCTTTGAAACTTCTGCTGAGGCGGCGGCGAACCGTGAACGCGAATTGATTGAGGAAAAGATGAACTTGTGGATCGAAGCCATTGATGCGTTGAATGCGGAGTGTAGGGCATTTTCATATAATTATTTCAATAAAGACCGTTCCGAAAATTTTATAACAAAAAAGGAGAGGCAGATGAAGAAGCTCAAGACGGCAGAAAAAATTGTAGGCGTGATCTTGCAATGCAAATTGCATTGTGTGTGACAAGGGGAGAATATGCTGAGATAGACATGGGCAATCATGGTCAGGTCATTGATTGGTTAGTTCGCCACCCATTCTCGTCGGACGAGAACCGGGCTTCTCGTTGGGCATGGGTCAAAGAAAGAAATGATGTTATTTGTTGCAACCCGGGACCGTACGCCGCATAGAATTGCATGAGGCTATGTAATCTTTGTCATTTGGACTATAATGACATGTACCCTATGCTTGGTCATCATTTGAACTACTATGACTTGTACCCTTAACATTTGAACTCATTAAGAACTTGGTGTTGTATGTCATATCAAGTAACCAAGTGTTGTACTCTACTGAATTTATTTTATGTTTTGGTTTATGTCATCTTAAACCCGTATATTCATGTAGGATGGATAGTCAATCCATGACTATGAATATAGCGTATGAGAAGATCATGGCGGAGCGACACCGTTGCTTGAAGAAGGAATGTGAAGCATGGTTGAAGAGTTGTGATGAGGCAAATGCGGCCATGAAGGATTTCAACAAATATCACTTTATCAAGGAACCTTCTGATGCTAAGGAGAAAAAAGCTTTCCGAAAGCTTGTGAAGGAGAAAGAGAGGATGCTTGATGAGCTGCAAGACCGGGAATATGCTTGCAGACACGCTTTGGCAGTTGAGATTGCGTTCACTGCAAGCAAAGAAGAATTCCGTGCGATGGACTTGAGGAAACCCGACCAGGTCATAGGATGGGCAATCAAACAAGGCGTGTCAGAGAATCCCGCTCGCCGTGTTGCATGGGCTTGGTTCCGTGAAACGAATGGTGTGTTGGGTCATTGGGCAGGATCCACAGACTTTCAACTGAAGCGTAATCAAGCGCGTGACGATCAAATTGAACGTCTGATAAGTATGAGAAATATGTTACCTGTTTAGAAAATGTGCCGTTGAGCATGAGTTATTAGTTTCAACCGATGTCATCCGAACCGGGTCATGTTTTAATAAGTTTGAACATGTGTTATTCGTGAATGTAATGAACTATGTTGAATTGAGTTATGTATGTGCTTGCGAGATGATCATTCTAATATTTGATAGAATTGGGTATATTATGCTGACATTCGACAAATGGGGCAAAACAGAGGAGAAGAACAGAGGAGAGAAGGAGGGACCAAACCCTACCGCCACAGGCCCTGGCGGTAGGCTGCTGTACCCTACCGCCAGAGCCCGTGGCGGTAGGGGGCGCTGGCGTTTCTCGTTACAGAAAATATACACCCCCTACCGCCACGGGCTCTGGCGGTAGGGTACAGCTGTTGGGGAACGTAGCAGAAATTCAAAATTTTCTACGCATCACCAAGATCAATCTATGGAGTCATCTAGCAACGAGAGAGAGGAGTGCATCTACATACCCTTGTAGATCGCGAGCGGAAGCGTTCAAGAGAACGGGGTTGATGGAGTCGTACTCGTCGTGATCCAAATCACCGATGATCCTAGCGCCGAACGGACGGCACCTCCGCGTTCAACACACATACGGAGCAGCGACGTCTCCTCCTTCTTGATCCAGCAAGGGGGGAGGAGAGGTTGATGGAGATCCAGCAGCACGACGGCGTGGTGGTGGAAGTAGCGGGATTCCAACAGGGCTTCGCCAAGCGCTGCGGGAGGAGGGAGATGTGTCACGGGAGGGAGAGGGAGGCGCCAGGGCTTAGGTATTGCTTGTTGGAAATATGCCCTAGAGGCAATAATAAATGGTTATTATTATATTTCTTTGTTCATGGTAATTGTCTATTATTCATGCTATAATTGTATTGTCCGGAAATCGTAATACATGTGTGAATGCATAGACCACAACGTGTCCCTAGTAAGCCTCTAGTTGACTAGCTCGTTGATCAACAGATAGTCGTGGTTTCCTGACTATGGACATTGGATGTCATTGATAACGGGATCACATCATTAGGAGAATGATGTGATGGACAAGACCCAATCCTAAGCATAGCATAAAAGATCGTGTAGTTTCGTTTGCTAGAGCTTTTCCAATGTCAAGTATCTTTTCCTTAGACCATGAGATCGTGCAACTCCCGGATACCGTAGGAGTGCTTTGGGTGTGCCAAACGTCACAACGTAACTGGGTGACTATAAAGGTGCACTACGGGTATCTCCGAAAGTGTCTGTTGGGTTGGCACGGATCGAGACTGGGATTTGTCACTCCGTGTGACGGAGAGGTATCTCTGGGCCCACTCGGTAATGCATCATCATAATGAGCTCAATGTGACTAAGGCGTTAATCACGGGATCATGCATTGCGGTACGAGTAAAGAGACTTGCCGGTAACGAGATTGAACAAGGTATTGGGATACCGACGATCGAATCTCGGGCAAGTAACATACCGATTGACAAAGGGAATTGTATACGGGATTGACTGAATCCTCGACATCGTGGTTCATCCGATGAGATCATCGTGGAACATGTGGGAGCCAACATGGGTATCCAGATCCCGCTGTTGGTTATTGACCGGAGAGGCGTCTCGGTCATGTCAGCATGTCTCCCGAACCCGTTGGGTCTACACACTTAAGGTTCGGTGACGCTAGGGTTGTAGAGATATATGTATGCGGAAACCCGAAAGTTGTTCGGAGTCCCGGATGAGATCCCGGACGTCACGAGAGGTTCCGGAATGGTCCGGAGGTGAAGAATTATATATAGGAAGTCCAGTTTCGGCCACCGGGAAAGTTTCGGGGGTTACCGGTATTGTACCGGGACCACCGGAAGGGTCCCGGGGGTCCACCGGGTGGGGCCACCTATCCCGGAGGGCCCCATGGGCTGAAAGTGGAAGGGAACCATCCCCTAGTGGGCTGGGCGCCCCCCCATGGGCCTCCCCCATGCGCCTAGGGTTGGGAACCCTAGGGTGGGGGGACTTCCCCCTTGCCTTGGGGGGCAAGGCAACCCCTTTCCCCCTTTGGCCGCCGCCCCCCAACCCTAGATGGGTTTTGGCCGCCCCCTCCTCCCAAGGGGGCCTATATAAGGGGGGGGGGGGAGGGAGGGCAGCAACCTACAGCCTTGGGCGCCTCCCTCCTCCCCTGCAACACCTCTCTCTCTCTCTCGCAGAAGCTCGGCGAAGCCCTGCCGGAGAACCGCTACATCCACCACCACGCCGTCGTGCTGCTGGATCTCCATCAACCTCTCCTTCCCCCTTGCTGGATCAAGAAGGAGGAGACGTCGCTGCACCGTACGTGTGTTGAACGCGGAGGTGCCGTCCGTTCGGCACTCGGTCATTGGTGATTTGGATCACGGCGAGTACGACTCCGTCATCCACGTTCATTGGAACGCTTCCGCTCGCGATCTACAAGGGTATGTAGATGCACTCCCTTCCCCTCGTTGCTAGTATACTCCATAGATGCATCTTGGTGAACGTAGGAAAATTTTAAAATTATGCTACGATCACCAACATTGCTGCCCTCCCTCCCCCCCACTATATATAGGGCCAAGGGAGAGGGGGGGGGCGCAGCCTTGGCCCTTCCTCCAAGGAAGGGTGCGGCCAGGGAGGAGTCCATCCTCCCCAAGGCACCTCGGAGGTGCCTTCCCCCTTTAGGACTCTTCATTTCCCTTATCTCTTGGCGCATGGGCCTCTTGGGGCTGGTGCCCTTGGCCCATAAAGGCCAAGGCGCACACCCCTACAGCCCATGTGCCCCCCCCGGGGCTGATGGACCCCTTTGGTGGACCCCCGGACCCTTTCGGCACTCCCGGTACAATACCGATAATGCGCGAAACTTTTCCGGCGACCAAAATAAGACTTCCCATATATAAATCTTTACCTCCGGACCATTCCGGAACTCCTCATGACGTCCGGGATCACATCCGGGACTCCAAACAACTTTCGGGTTACCGCATACTAATATCTCTACAACCCTAGTGTCACCGAACGTTAAGTGTGTAGACCCTACGGGTTCGGGAGACATGCAGACATGACCGAGACGACTCTCTGGTCAATAACCAACAGCGGGATCTGGATACCCATGTTGGCTCCCACATGTTCCATGATGTTCTCATCGGATGAACCACGATGTCGAGGATTCAATCAATCCTGTATACAATTCCCTTTGTCAATCGGTATGTTACTTGCCCGAGATTCGATCGTCGGTATCCCGATACCTTGTTCAATCTCGTTACCGGCAAGTCTCTTTACTCGTTCCGTAACACATCATCCCGTGATCAACTCCTTGGTCACATTGTGCAAATTATGATGATGTCCTACCGAGTGGGCCTAGAGATACCTCTCCGTTTACACGGAGTGACAAATCCCAGTCTCGATTCGTGCCAAGCCAACAGACACTTTCGGAGATACCTGTAGTGCACCTTTATAGCCACCCAGTTACGTTGTGACGTTTGGTACACCCAAAGCATTCCTACGGTATCCGGGAGTTGCACAATCTCATGGTCTAAGGAAATGATACTTGACATTAGAAAAGCTCTTAGCAAACGAACTACACGATCTTGTGCTAGGCTTAGGATTGGGTCTTGTCCATCACATCATTCTCCTAATGATGTGATCCCGTTATCAACGACATCCAATGTCCATGGTCAGGAAACCGTAACCATCTATTGATCAACGAGCTAGTCAACTAGAGGCTTACTAGGGACATGGTGTTGTCTATGTATCCACACATGTATCTGAGTTTCCTATCAATACAATTCTAGCATGGATAATAAACGATTATCATGAACAAGGAAATATAATAATAACCATTTTATTATTGCCTCTAGGGCATATTTCCAACAGTCTCCCACTTGCACTAGAGTCAATAATCTAGTTCACATCGCCATGTGATTAACACTCATAGGTCACATCACCATGTGACCAACATCCAAAGAGTTTACTAGAGTCAACAATCTAGTTCACATCACTATGTGATTAACACTCAATGAGTTCTGGTTTGATCATGTTATGCTTGTGAGAGAGGTTATTAGTCAACGTGTCTGAACCTTTCAGATCCGTGTGTGCTTTACGAATATCTATGTCATCTTATGGATGCTACCACGCGCTATTTGGAGCCATTTCAAATAACTGCTCTACTATACGAATCCGGTTTACTACTCAGAGTCATCCGGATTAGTGTCAAAGTTCGCATCGACGTAACCCTTTACGACGAACTCCTTTTCACCTCCATAATCGAGAAAATTCCTTAGTCCACTAGATACTAAGCATAAATTCGACCGTTGTTATGTGATCCATTCCCTGATCACTATTGTACCCCTTGACCAACTCATGGCAAGGCACACTTCATGTGCGGTACACAGCATAGCATACTGTAGAGCCTACGTCTAAAGCATAGGGGACGACCTTCGTCCTTTCTCTCTCTTCTGCTGTGGTCAGGTCTTGAGTCTTACTCAATACTCACACCTTGTAACACAGCCAAGAACTCCTTCTTTGCTGATCTATTTTGAACTCTTTCAAAATCATGTCAAGGTGTGCGTTCTTTGAAAGTATCATCAGGCGTCTTGATCTATCTCTATAGATCTTGATGCCCAATATGTAAGCAGCTTAATCCAGGTTTTGCATTGAAAAACACTTTTCAAACAACCCTTTACGCTTTCCAGAAATTCTACATCATTTCGGATCAACAATATGTCATTCACATATACTTATCAAAAATGTTGTAGCGCTCCCACTCACTTTATTGTAAATACAAGTTTCTAACAAACTTTGTACAAACCCAAAATCTTTGATCATCTCATCAAAGCGTACATTCCAACTCCGAGATGCTTACTCCAGTCCTTAGAAGGATTGCTGGAGCTTTGCACACTTGTTAGCATCTTTCAGGATTGACAAAAACCTTCTGGTTGTATCACATACAACCTTTCCTCAAGAAAATCGTCGAGGAAACAATGTTTTGACATCCTATCTGCAAGACTGCTAATACAATTCCAACAGACTCTTAGCATCGCTACGAGTGAGAAAGTCTCATCGTAGTCAACTCCTTGAACTTGTCGGAAAACATCTTAACGACAAGCCGAGCTTTCTTAATGGTGACACTTACCATCATTGTCTGTCTTCCTTTTAAAATCCATCTGCACCCAACAGCCTCACGACCATCAAGTATTTCTTCCAAAGTCTATACTTTGCTTTTATACATGGATCCTCTCTCGGATTTTATGGCCTCGAGCCATTCGTCGGAATCCGAGCCCACCATCGCTTCTCCATAGCTCGTAGGTTCATTGTTGTCTAGCAACATGACTTCCAAGACAGGATTACGTACCACTCTGAATTAGTACGCATCCTCGTCGTCCTACGAGGTTTGGTAGTGACTTGATCCGAAGTTTCATGATCACTATCATAAGCTTCCACTTCAATTGGTGTAGGTGCCACAGGAACAACTTCTTGTGCCCTGCTACACACTAGTTGAAGTGACGGTTCAACAACCTCATCAAGTCTCCACCATCCTCCCACTCAATTCTTTCGAGAGAACTTTTCCTCGAGAAAGGACTCGTTTCTAGAAGCAATTACTTTTGCTTCCAGATCTGAAATAGGAGGTATACCCAACTGTTTTGGGTATTCTATGAATATGCATTTATCCGCTTTGGTTTCGAGCTTATTAGCCTGAAACTTTTTCACATAAGCATCGCAGCTCCAAACTTTTAAGAAACGACAGCTTAGGTTTCTCTAAACCATAGTTCATACGGTGTCGTCTTAACGGAATTGCGTGGTGCCCTATTTAAAGTGAATGCGGTTGTCTCTAATGCCTAACCCATGAATGATAGTGGTAATTCGATAAGAGACATCATGGTATGCACCATATCCAATAGGGTGCAGTTATGATGTTCGGACACACCATCACACTCTGGTGTTCCAGGCGGTATTAATTGTGGAACACTTTCCACAATGTCTTAATTGTGTGCCAAACTCATAACTCAGATACTCATCTCCATGATCATATCACAGACATTTTATCCTCTTGTCACGACGATCTTCAACTTCACTCTGAAATTACTTGAACCTTTCAATAATTCAGACTTGTGTTTCATCAAGTAAATATTCTTAGCATCTACTCAAATCATCTGTGAAGTAAGAACATATCGATATCCACTGCGTGCCTCAGCACTCATTGGACTGCACACATCAAATGTATTTCTTCCAACAAGTTGCTCTCTTGTTCCATTTTACTGAAAACGAGGCCTTTCAGTCATCTTGCCCATGTGGTATAATTTGCATGTCTCAAGTGATTCAAAATCAAGTGAGTCCAAACGATCCATCTGCATGGAGTTTCTTCATGCATATATACCAATAGACATGGTTCGCATGTCTCAATCTTTTCAAAAACGAGTGAGTCCAAAGTTCCATCTACATGGAGCTTCGTCATGCGTTCTATCCCAATATGACTCAAATAGCAGTGCCACAAGTATGTGGTACTATCATTACTATCTTATATCTTTTGGCATGAACATGTGTATCACTACGATCGAGATTCATTTTAGGTGCAAGACCATTGAAGGTATTATTCAAATAAACAGAGTAACCATTATTCTCCTTAAATGAATAACCGTATTGCGATAAACATAATCCAATCATGTTTATGCTCAACGCAAACACCAAATAACAATTATTTAGGTTTAACACCAATCTCGATGGTAGAGGGAGCATGCGATGCTTGATCACATCAACCTTGGAAACACTTCCAACACATATCGTCATCTCACCTTTAGCTAGTCTCCGTTTATTCCGCAGCTTTTATTTTGAGTTACTAACACTTAGCAACCGAAACGGTATCTAATACCCTGGTGCTGCTAGGAGTACTAGTAAAGTACACATTCATATAATGTATATCCAATATACTTCTGTCGACCTTGCCTGCCTTCTCATCTACCAAGTATCTAGGGTAGTTCTACTTCAGTGACCGTTCCCCTCATTACAGAAGCACTTAGTCTCGGGTTTGGGTTCAACCTTGGGATTCTATACTAGAGCAGCAAATGATTTGCTATTTCATGAAGTATCCCTTTTGCCATTGCCCTTCTAGAAACTAGTGGTTTTACTAACCATCAACAATTGATGCTCCTTCTTGATTTCTACTTTCGCGGTGTCAAACATCGCGAGTTGCTCAAGGATCATCATATCTATCCCTGATATGTTATAGTTCATCACGAAGCTCTAATAGCTTGGTAGCAGTGACTATGGAGAACCATCACTATCTCATCTGGAAGATTAACTCCCACTCGATTCAAGCGATTGCAGTACTTAGACAATCTGAGCACATGCTCAACGATTGAGCTTTTCTCCCTTAGTTTGCAGGCTTAAGAAACTTGTCAGAGGTCTCATACCTCTTGACGTGGGCACTAGTCTGAAATCCCAATTTCAGTCTTCGGAACATCTCATATGTTCTGCGACGTTTCAAAAACGTTTTTGGTGCCACAATTCTAAACCGTTAGCACTACGCACTGAACTATCACGTAGTCATCAAAACGTGTATGTCAGACGTTTCACAACATCTACAGACGACGCTGAGGTTCAGCACACCGAGCGGTGCATTAAGGACATAAGCCTTCTGTGCAGCAATGAGGACAATCCTCAGTTTACGGACCCAGTCCGCATAATTGCTACTATCAACTTTCAACTAAGTTTTCTCTAGGAACATATCTTAGTAGAACTAAAGCGTAAGCTACGACATAATTTGCAAAGACCTTTTGACTATGTTCATGATAATGAAGTTCATCTGATTATTTAATGAACTCCCACTCAGATAGACATCCCTCTAGTCATCTAAGTGATACATGATCCGAGTCAAACTAGGCCGTGTCCGATCATCACGTGAGACGGACTAGTCATCATCGGTGAACATCTCCATGTTGATCGCATCTACTATACGACTCATGTTCGACCTTTCGATCTCTTGTGTTCCGAGGCCATGTCTGTACATGCTAGGCTCGTCAAGTCAACCTAAGTGTTTCGCATGTGTTCCGAGGCCATGTCTGTACATGCTAGGCTCGTCAACACCCGTTGTATGCGAACGTTAGAATCTATCACACCCGATCATCACGTGGTGCTTCGAAACAACGAACCTTCGCAACGGTGCACAGTTAGGGGGAACACGTCTCTTGAAATTTTAGTGAGGGATCATCTTATTTATGCTACCGTCGTTCTAAGAAAATAAGATGTAAACATGACAAACATCACATGCAAATCACAAAGTGACATGATATGGCCAATATCATCTTGCGCCTTTTGATCTCCATCTTCGAGGCACGGCATGATCACCTTCGTCACCGGCATGACACCATGATCTCCCTCATCATGATCTCCATCATCGTGTCTTCATGAAGTTGTCTCGCCAACTATTACTTCTACTACTATGGCTAACGGTTAGCAATAAAGTAAAGTAATTACATGGCTTTTTCATTGACACGCAGGTCATACAATAAATTAAGACAACTCCTATGGCTCCTGCCGGTTGTCATACTCATCGACATGCAAGTCGTGATTCCTATTACAAGAACATGATCAATCTCATACATCACATATATCATTCATCACATCCTTTTGGCCATATCACATCACATAGCATTCCCTGCAAAAACAAGTTAGACGTCCTCTAATTGTTGTTGCATGTTTTACGTGGCTGCTATGGGTTTCTAGCAAGAACGTTTCTTACCTACGCAAAAGCCACAACGTGATATGCCAATTTCTATTTACCCTTCATAAGGACCCTTTTCATCGAATCCGATCCGACTAAAGTGGGAGAGACAGACACCCGCTAGCCACCTTATGCAACTAGTGCATGTCAGTCGATGGAACCTGTCTCACGTAAGTGTACGTGTAAGGTCGGTCCGGGCCGCTTCATCCGACGATGCGGCCGAATCAAGATAAGACTAGTAACGGCAAGTAAATTGACAAAATCGACGCCCACAACTACTTTGTGTTCTACTCGTGCATAGAAACTACGCATAGACCTAGCTCATGATGCCACTGTTGGGGAACGTAGCAGAAATTCAAAATTTTCTACGCATCACCAAGATCAATCTATGGAGTCATCTAGCAACGAGAGAGAGGAGTGCATCTACATACCCTTGTAGATCGCGAGCGGAAGCGTTCAAGAGAACGGGGTTGATGGAGTCGTACTCGTCGTGATCCAAATCACCGATGATCCTAGCGCAGAACGGACGGCACCTCCGCGTTCAACACACATACGGAGCAGCGACGTCTCCTCCTTCTTGATCCAGCAAGGGGGGAGGAGAGGTTGATGGAGATCCAGCAGCACGACGGCGTGGTGGTGGAAGTAGCGAGATTCCAACAGGGCTTCGCCAAGCGCTGCGGGAGGAGGGAGATGTGTCACGGGAGGGAGAGGGAGGCGCCAGGGCTTAGGTATTGCTGCCCTCCCTCCCCCCACTATATATAGGGCCAAGGGAGAGGGGGGGGGGCGCAGCCTTGGCCCTTCCTCCAAGGAAGGGTGCGGCCAGGGAGGAGTCCATCCTCCCCAAGGCACCTCGGAGGTGCCTTCCCTCTTTAGGACTCTTCCTTTCCCTTATCTCTTGGCGCATGGGCCTCTTGGGGCTGGTGCCCTTGGCCCATAAAGGACAAGGCGCACACCCCTACAGCCCATGTGGCCCCCCGGGGCTAATGGACCCCTTTGGTGGACCCCCAGACCCCTTTCGGCACTCCCGGTACAATACCGATAATGCGCGAAACTTTTCCGGCGACCAAAATAAGACTTCCCATATATAAATCTTTACCTCCGGACCATTCCAGAACTCCTCGTGACGTCCGGGATCACATCCGGGACTCCGAACAACTTTCGGGTTACCGCATACTAATATCTCTACAACCCTAGCGTCACCGAACCTTAAGTGTGTAGACCCTACGGGTTCGGGAGACATGCAGACATGACCGAGACGACTCTCCGGTCAATAACCAACAGCGGGATCTGGATACCCATGTTGGCTCCCACATGTTCCACGATGTCGAGGATTCAATCAATCCCGTATACAATTCCCTTTGTCAATCGGTATGTTACTTGCCCGAGATTCGATCGTCGGTATCCCGATACCTTGTTCAATCTCGTTACCGGCAAGTCTCTTTACTCGTTCCGTAACACATCATCCCGTGATCAACTCCTTGGTCACATTGTGCACATTATGATGATGTCCTACCGAGTGGGCCTAGAGATACCTCTCCGTTTACACGGAGTGACAAATCCCAGTCTCGATTCGTGCCAAGCCAACAGACACTTTCGGAGATACCTGTAGTGCACCTTTATAGCCACCCAGTTACGTTGTGACGTTTGGTACACCCAAAGCATTCCTACGGTATCCGGGAGTTGCACAATCTCATGGTCTAAGGAAATGATACTTGACATTAGAAAAGCTCTTAGCAAACGAACTACACGATCTTGTGCTAAGCTTAGGATTGGGTCTTGTCCATCACATCATTCTCCTAATGATGTGATCCCGTTATCAACGACATCCAATGTCCATGGTCAGGAAACCGTAACCATCTATTGATCAACGAGCTAGTCAACTAGAGGCTTACTAGGGACATGGTGTTGTCTATGTATCCACACATGTATCTGAGTTTCCTATCAATACAATTCTAGCATGGATAATAAACGATTATCATGAACAAGGAAATATAATAATAACTATTTTATTATTGCCTCTAGGGCATATTTCCAACAACAGCAGCCTACCGCCAGGGCCTCTGGTGGTAGGGTTGTAAACTCTAAAAACAGAGCACTCTGTTCTGTTCTATCCCTCTTCTCTTCCCAGCCCAACAATTTTTTAATAAGAATCATGACAAATCACAGAATATGATGACAAACTGAATTCATTCACGACACCTTGCAAACATTTTCACACCAAATTCAATACAAACGGCAAATTCATTCACGACAAGTTCACGACACATGGCTTCTTGCCTTAGTACTATATAGTTCATGATAAATTTGGCATGGCTTCATCCGGTTACATGACGAGTCCACCGAAGCGAAGGCTTTACTGAGTCATACGGGGCCATTTCCCCTTCTTGTCACGTGCCTCATCCTCCTTTTGTGCCTTGCGAGCTTTTGCAAGCTTTCTTGCCCTCTCCTCCTCACGAGCAAGCTTCGCTTGGCGTGCCCTCTCATCCTCGCGTTGCTTCCGCTCCATCCTCTCTTTCTGACGACGCTCTTCCTCCAAGCCTCTTTGAAATCTTTCTTCGAACAGCCACTGGCGCCTAAGACAATCTTCTAATTGGCCCTTTTGGATATCTTTTGGCACTTCATGATCTATCCAGCTGAAGTACTTGCATAGAGGAGGCGGTGACTCCATATAAAACGGATGTTAGTGTTGACACACATTTTAGAGTAACATGTTACTTCTCTAGCATACCGGTGGAAGGTCATAGGAGTTAGTTGGAAGCGCACGATCGTAAGCATAATTAGGGCAAACAAAATATCTCCTTCCTTCGGTCCATGACTTCTTTCGGTCGGTGGACTCCTTCACCTTGCAAACATCTCCACACCAACATGGCGGAATCTTCACATCTTTCTCCTTCACCTTGTCCAAAGATGCGTCCTTCCACTTGTGTGGCATGTCTTCTTGGTGAGCACACGGTGGCCTCGTCATGGAACCGGATGAAGCCATGCCCTACAACAAATAAAGATGTTAAGTCTAAATATGAACACATTGACATGTAAAGAGGCAAATATATCAACACATGCATGAACATATTAAAAGTAGTACCATTCACATTATTTCAACCATCCGGATTGAGCAACACGTCGATAGGCCTTCCCCTATCAACCCGACGTGTCCTAGAACCACCGGATCCACGGCCACGGCCCCCTCCAAGGCTAGTCCTTCCTCCACGGCCACGGCCACCTCCAAGGCTAGTCCTTCCTCCACGGCCACGGCCCCCTCCACGGCCACGGCCACCTCCAAGGCTAGTCCTCCGTCCACGTGTTTGACTAGTGCCCGTGTTGGTTCTTGGTTTCTTGCATGTCCTAACGTTGTGTCTTGTGTCGTTGCATTCTCCACAATTGTTGTTCTCCGGTGGCTCCATGAAATGACCACTACCAAATTGCTTCATTCCGGTGTATCCAGCTAGATCATCCATGTCACTCCGGAATCTCTTCTTTCTTCTTCTTCCCCTCATAGGCACCATGAGTGCGGGATCTGGCACAATGTCTGGCCCAACATACTCAGGCCACTGTGAGGCATCAAGGAAAGGATTGAACCGAGGCGCCCATGTCAACCTTGTTCGTTCCAATGTGAACTCCTGCAACCGCGCCGTTGTGCCATCGGATACGCGCACGTTTCTCGCCCGTGTTGCGGTCATAAAATACGAGCAAGGCCAATGATACTTGTGTGGCCTCTCACACTGGCACCAACGGGTTTTCAGACGCACCTCATAAGCAACTCCACCATAAGACCTACCATCCCTTGTTGTCCCACCCAGCTCATCGATTTGATAGATCATTTCTTTTTCATTATATTTGATCACTTGTTGTTTGGCAGACTTGCGCGCTTGATGCAACAACCAATCATGAACCTTTAATGGATAGTCCATCTTTTCGCCAATCCACTTGGCCGTGCTTTCAGAATGCTTTAGGAAGTACTCATTGAGCTTGATGAAAGTGTACTTGAGTATTGCGGTCACCGGCAAGGAACAGACACCCTTCAACACATTGTTGAAGCATTCCACCATGTTGCTTGTCATATCCCCATATCGCATACCTCCTTCATCGTAAGCCCGTGACCACTTTTCTTTATCCGGCTCGTGCCTAAGCAAGAATTCTTTTCCCGCTTTGTTCTTCTCCAAAGCCTTGAGGAGTTTATCATATCGGCTTTTGAATGTGTCGGTGTTGAATGCAACGCAAACAAGGGTAAGGTCTTTGCAAAACTCTTTGCTCTTGCATGTCCGGTAAAAGTTTGCAACAAAGTGTCTCATGCACCAACGGTGTTGAAGCTTTGGAAGACCGGGAATATCAACGTCTATTGCTTTGAGAATCCCATGATGGCGATCCGATATAATGCATACCTCTCGCTTGTCTATCATCTTGGTTCTCACATGCCCCATGAACCACTCCCAATTATCATCGTGCTCCGAAGGCACCAAGGCAAATGCCACCGGCAACACGTTATCATTTGAAGAGTGGGCCATCGCAACCATCAATGTGCCCTTGTATTTGCCGGTCAAGAATGTACCATCTATAGACAAGACCGGGAGACAATACGGGAATGCCTCAATGCTCCAGAAGGCACGACGAAACACTCCGTCAATTGACTCCACCCGATGGCGCATTCCCGGGTTTCGATGAACGGCTGCCAACATCTTGGGAAGAATGTTATATGCGGCCTCATAATCACCATGCAACATCCTAATAACGTTTGCCTTCGCCATCCATGCCTTCCCATACTTGAATGGGTATCCGAAAAGTTCCTCAATCGAAGACATGAGAAACTTGACCTTCATGGTTGGATCATGTGCTATTTGATGCAACAATTTGTATCCTAGATACTCGGACGTGAGTTGACGGTGTCCTTTGCTTCGGTGGGCCTTGTCCGGGGGTACGCACGTGTGAGTGCCAACATGACTCTTCAACACCCATTGCCCGATTTCTTTGATTTTTCTACCGCGGACCATCCATTTGCAACCTTCTTGGTCACATTTGACTGTGTACCGAAGTTTTTGATTCGAATGACCAACAACAAACGGCCTATGGTTCCTAATGGCATAGTCACACAACCATATCTTGAACTCTACCAAAGAACCAAACTTGATGCCTTTCTTCAAATGAGCATTCTCATCCTCATTTTCTGGTCGAGGATCACTGAATTTGGGGCACGGCGTTGGCTCAGACAACCAGAATCTCAGCCCACCGTCAACGACGGCATTGTCCGCAAGACTCACATCCCTAAACAACGGCGGCCGTCTCTCCTTGCGGTCACCTTCTTGTAGATTTCGTTTTCTTGTGCAGTCAACCCATCCTCATCCAACTCTTCCTCCGGACCCTCGTCATCCGAGTTATACCCACACATACGGTTATAAGGGAGGGTACAGTCCATGTCTTGTTGCCGCACAATGATATCCAAGTTACCAATTGGATTGTAATGGATCTCTTCATTCTCCGAGTAAGCATCCTCTTGAGCAACAATAGCATCATCATCAACATGACCACTAGCATCTTCTTCAACATGAGGAATAGCATCATGACGGAGTACTATGGCGGTAGCATTGATATGATCTTCATTGGGTTGGCTACTTGGTGGTTGGCTAGAACAATTGGGGACATACACCTCGGCACTATCATCATGTATGGGGGAGGATGCATTGCGGTTGAGATCAATTTGCAAAGGAGGAGGAGGATCAACCTTTGTGGCAAAGATCTCAAGAGACTTGTCTTGTGATGCGTCTACTTTTTCCTTGTACACATTCCAATGCAATTGGGAGGTGATGGGCATACTCTTTAATCGGGACTTTACTCCCAATCCAACGTCATACCTCCCAATAAGCTTAACCATGGCATTTGAGTCATTCCAATGTAAAACGCTTTTCACTTTAACTACAAGATCATCAAAGCTTGGACTTGTGTCAAAAACCATAGCCTCTTCCCCTTCATCGTCATTTCCAAGCATAAATGTCGACTTGTCCAAATAATGAACATTTACAAGCTTATGCATCTAAGAAATTGGAAACAATATAATCGATCCATATATGTCATCCAACCAACACAAATGGACAAATGAACTAAATTTTGCATAAATTGGACAAGTAACTACTATTCATACTAAAGTTAACCTAACCATTAACCCCAACCCTAACCCTAACCCCCAACATAACCACCATAACCCTAACCCTAACCCTAACACTAACCCCTAACATAACCATAACCCTAACCATAAATGCATCATAAATGCACACAACAACATCAACACCTAGGGTTTGCAATAAATTGACCAAATCAACACGAAACAAAGATCTCAACCAATCAAAAGGAGGGGGAATGGGAGAGGTACCTTGGGTGATGAAAATGCTCCGGATCCACGATGAAATCTCAAGCAAGTGGAGTGGATCTAGGGGGGGGGGGGTTGTGAGGGGAGAGAGGGGGAGAGGAGCTGAGCACGGGGAAGAAGATGAGTGGGGAAGAAGAGTGGTGGTGGGGCCCACAAACCAGCCCCTCCCCACCTTATCCACCACACAGGACCCTACCGCCAGAGGGTCTGGCGGTAGGCTTCACTAACCTACCGCCGTACCCGATGGCGGTAGGCCCTTTTCCACGTCAGCGCCTACCAACGGCCGTCAGTCGCCGTCAAAGGACCTACCGCCAGAGGGGACGGCGGTAGGACGTGCAAACCTACCGCCAGACCCCCTGGCGGTAGGCAAAAGGATCAGATCCCGAAATATTTTCGAACGAGGGTCAGATCCTGATTTTGTTTGCAAAAAGGGTCAAAACAGGAAATTTTGCCACATACAGCACAGGCTAGGCCCACTCCAGCTGCCGGTTGTCTGGTGACGTCGTCAACGACGGAGCCATGACAATGTTTGAGCCCAAAGAATTGCCTCCGTTTTGCATCACTTTGATTACCTCCATGCAGTCTGCTTCTATTGGAGTTTCTTGCAGCCCACGTTGGTCGCCAAAAGAAAGCCGTCCCTGAGTCCCGATCTTGCCAGTTCGAGCAACTTCTCGACATGCGTGAATTTCCTTATCTCCCATCAGATATACCAAATGGTTACGATGATCAATATCTCGCAATCGATACCCGGAGCTAGGGGCGCCAGGCCATTAGGTGTACTGTGTACACAATCGCGATCAGTTTGGCACATATCATTGGCCATCCATTGTAGACCCAATATTCTCCAGATTTCATTCACACGAGGACATAGGAGTAGAGCATGCCGAACACTCTCGCAATCAGAAGTACAAAGAGGGCATTGTGGGCTTGTTATCATGTCTCTGTTCGGAAGAACTCCAAGGCATTGGTAACTCTGGTAACTTTAGCACTGACAGTATTTTAACTAAAAAATATGCAGCCTGTAAGAACATCATAACCATGGAGTAGGGCGTTTCGGTGCTCAGTCTCATCTGCGCCCGGCTAGAAAAAAATTCGTAAAAAAATCGATTTTTTTTCAAAAGATTCCAAATTTTATTTTGTGTGGTAGACAATTTGATGCGTGAGGCCCGCTCCAAATTTCAAGTCATTTGGACATCTGAGCAGCTCTCAACAAAAAAAACAAATCAGGCCAAAACAGTACATGCCAGTAAACATTTTTAAAGACCCCCAATTTGTCTTTTTTGCTGAGAGCTCCTCATATGTCCAAATGACTTGAAAATTGGAACGGACCTCACGCATCAAATTTTCTACCGCACAATTTATTTATTTTTGGAATTTTTTGAAATTTTCTTGTATTTGTTTTGATTTTTTTCGTCAGCACGGGTGCAAATGAGCTCGGGTGCAGATATGGATTTTCGATAACCATGTTGGTACCTATAACATGAGTAACATGATAAATAAATGTACCGTGTGCAATTTGGTAACGTGTACTAAATCAACAACACTTATTTTGAGACGGAGGGGGTATAACATATGGATCCTGGTAAACCATGACATTCAACTTACTGCTACCCACTTGCCATCTGAAATTGCTCTTGAAATCATAGTTATGGGATGCTGGAACATTTGGATTCATAGAAATAACAAGATTTTTCAATAATATCACTCCAAGCTCTGCCTCATGGAAAGTCCTCCTCAAGCAAGATCTCAAGATTATTTGTTATAGAATCAAAGAAAGAAAACTTCAAACATATCAGGATTGATAGTTCCCTTTGAGTCCACTTGATCTTTGATGTTTCCGAAACTAGGAATTGGCTAAACCAAATGTATTTTTTACTTTGTTAGTTTCATTAATGAAAATACCGTCGAACAATTGTTCTATGGTCACGGCTTAAAAAATGCTCATACAACAAGTTATCCAAGTGCAAGGAAAATCAAGAGGTCTGTTGGGGGCAACAACGCAAGACATACCCAAAAGGAAAAAAGGTGATATTTCAACTCATGGTTTTATTTAGGTATAAGATACATAAATCCATCCACATCTCCACACCTGGCTTCAAACAAGACCTGTTACACATCCACGTAAATTCAAGGTCGGTGCGCATAGAAACCCGTTCTCTGCAAATACGAATTTAACTCCAGACAGGGGCGAATCCACGTTAGGCCCTGTGGGGGCGAATGCCCCCACTTGATTTTCAAGTCCATTTGTACCTGGCCCTTCGTATGGGTAACTCTGCCCCCACTTAGCCCAGTTTATTTGCCCCCACTCCTTTTCTTTTTTCTGGTAAAAAAGCCCATCAGCTGGTAAGCCCACCTAGGCACTTAGGAGCAAGCCTTGCCCATAAAAATCTTACGAGCAAGCCTACATGTGTGTCAGGAGCGGACGCACCGCTCCAGAAATGCCGGTGACATGAACAACCCTTTTAATTTGGTCGCAGAGACGCGACTCAGCCGCCGCCGCCGCCCTGACCAGGTGAAGACTACGTGACGCGTACTCATCCCCTCGCCTCCGGCATTCGCCGTCGATCCAATCCCGCCGGCCGGCTGTTCTTCGGTCCTTGGAATATATCGCCGCGAGCCCGCAACATCGTGTCACCATCAAGTTAAGCCCTAGTAGCAGTTCCTCTATTATTTCTTATTCCGATTTTCAATTCTTATCCTCTTTCCAAGTTCCCTGTTAGAAAATGTAAGAACAGAATAAAATCTATAGCAAATTTCCTTTTCATGTATGCCAATTTCTTTAATATTTCAGTTATTTGACATCCGTAGGGAAGCTAATGAAGAGATTTTTTTGAAAAATCTACAATCAGCAATGTGCCTGAAATCGTTGATTTGAAGAAGCTTCCTTGGGATTCATCTAAAATGTAATGTGATCAAGCCTTTTCTTATCTATACATGTATACATTCTCACTCTATTTTAACTAATTTTTTCTCTTAAAGCTTGCATGCAAGAAATTTTATTCAACCAGATAGATGTTCTTTTTTGCAGTTAGGACCAGAATATTAATAGTTGGTTTATTTGATTTTTGCGGTGAACTAAAATAATTCCGTGTGATAAAATTATCTTACAAGAAAATGTAAGATTTTGTTTATTAGTCATTGTATCAATATTTTTGTGACCAGTCTTTGTGAATGATCTAGCCATGAGTTTCTACACATTTCCCTATGGGAAAAAAAACGGACACATCTCCCCCAGAAAAAAAATTCTACATAATTCCTGGCAAAAAAAAAAGGTTTTGTCACATCTCCCAACAAGAACAAGTACGTACACATCTTCGGCAAAAAAGTTCCAACAAATGTTTGCCCCCTCTTAGTTTTCATCCTGGCTCCGCCCCTGACTCCAGAATATCCATTGTTTGAGGATCTCGTGTCCATGTTTTAAAAAGTCTCATATGAAATCAGAACAGCACACATTTTGACACATAAATTGATTCGTACTACAAGACAATTGCTGTTTTTTTTACTAGACATGGGCAGAAGGATGGCTGAAACACCAAGATGAATAATACAATCTCTCTCAAACGGACCATCGTTTGTTTGTCCATATGTGCAGGCGCTGCTCGATGGTGACCGATTCTATGCAACGGAAAGATTCGATGGTTCCAACTGAGCAGTGAGCTTGTTGGCTTCTTCACATGGAGTGTAATGGATAGAGGACAGGACGACATTTCCACTCCACCACCATCAACAAGCAACCATGCCTGCAATGGCTGCCGCCCAGGAAGAGCCGTTGGGGCTCGTCAAGCCTGCGCCACCGCCACCGCCCCCTTCCATCTTCCTCGACCAACCCTCGATGACCAACGGTGACTCACAGTCACAGCAGCCGCAGGATGACCTGGCCTTGGCATACATCTCGCGCATGCTCATGGAGGAGGACATCATCGACAAGTTCTTCTACCAACACCCTGAGCATCCGACCCTCCTGCAGGCCGAGCAGCCCTTCGCTGAGATCCTCTCAGCCTCCGGCATCACCACAGCTGGTGCCCATGGGTCCTCCGCTTTACTTCCAAGTCAAGGCAACAACACGGGCATCATGGCTTCTGGGTTCTTGTCCAGCGAGGTACGTAGTCAAGCCTTGATCTTGAATGGCACAGTCACAGCGGAGGAGCCCAGCAGCGGCGTCACCATGGGTGACCTGTCGAGCATGGCTTTCTTCAAAGGCATGGAGGAGGCCAACAGCTTCTTGCCCACAGTCAATGTGATGGTGGATGCTAGGGCGCGTAAGAAGAGGTCTGGCATGGATGGCGAGACGGAGGCGTGCATGGGCAGGAGCAGCAAGCAAATAGCGGTGCGGGTGCTGGCACATGATGACTCGGCGGAGGAAGACACCGCACTTGAGCTGGACCTGCTCATCCTCAACGGCTACAACATGCACTCCAATGAGACGATGAAGGAGAGGGGGGACCAGGCAGCGCATCAGAGCATTTGCAGGAAGGCGCCGTGTGTGAGGCACAGCGCAAGGCAGAAGGTGGTGGCTGATCTGGAAACGCTGCTGATCCGCTGTGCGGAGGCGGTGGCTACCAACGACCGGAGCAACGCCGGCGATCTACTGAAGAAGATCAAGCAGCACTCGCTACCAACAGGAGACGCAAGGCAGCGACTGGCATATTACTTCGCCGAGGGGCTGGAGGCACGACTGGCGGGCACAGGGAGGCAAATGTACCACTCGATCACCATGGCGAATCACACCTCCACCGTGGAGCTCTTCAAAAGCTACCACCTGTGCATAGCCGCCTGCTGCTTCCTGAAGGTGTCGCTAAACTTCTCCAACAAAAACATCTACAATGCCGTGGCGGGGAGAAAGAAGCTGCACATTGTGCACTACGGTGTCAACGATGGGTTCCAGTGGCCGGATTTGCTCCGGTGGCTAGCTGACAGGGAGGGTGGGCCACCGGAGGTGAGGATCACCGGCATTATTAGCCCGCAGCCTGGGCCCTGTCCGGCTAAGCAAGCCAAGGAGACAAAACGCAGGCTCAGCTACTGCGCAAGGCAGTTTGGCGTGCCATTCAAGTTTCATGCTATCATAGCCAAGTTAGAGGCTGTCCATGCCGAGGACCTCGACATCGATCCAGACGAGGTGCTCGTCGTGAACAATATGTTCCATTTCAGGACATTGATGGATGAGAGCCTCACCTTTGACATGGAAAACCCAAGGGACCTGGTGCTCAACACTATCAAGAAGATGAAACCATCCATGCTCATCCACGCAGCTGTCAATGGAGCATACAGCTCGGCGTTCTTCATGACTCGTTTCCGGCAAGCGCTCAACAACTTCACAGCACAGTTTGACATGATGGAGACTACCATGATGCAGAACAAAGAGAAGAGGTTACTGGTGGAGCGGCACATTTTTGCACGCTCTGTGATGAATATCATTGCCTGTGAGGGCCCTGACCGGGTGGAGCGCCCTCAGAACTACAAGGAGTGGCATGCGCGGAACCAGCGAGCCGGACTGAGGCAGCTGTCATTAGACCCTGACATTGTTAAGATGCTCAAGGACCAAGTGAAGAAGCAGTACCACAAGCATTTCATGATTGATGAGGATCAACGGTGGCTTCTGCTGGGATGGAAAGGCCGGGTGCTCTACGCCCTCTCGACATGGGTAGCTGATGATGCTAGTGGCTCTCAACTGGAGTAGATGGATGGATTGAAGTACGAATGGATATAGATATGCCTGTTGCACTATCAGATGTGTGTAAAAAAAATCAGATGTGTGTTTGCTCCTTTTTTGTATGTGTAACTTGGTAACAGAGACCATTATAAGGTTTCAGAGATGTAGTGAGTGCACATATATCCATTTTAATCTGCATTGTGAGAGACGATATTATGTGGAATCGTTACATAACTTGGTCTGACAAGGGGACTGGATATTTCTCTTCAATTTTCTCAAGCAGAGATGACATGATATATGAGAAACAGTGCGCTTGTAGGTTGTAACGCTAACCTGGTGGATAATTTGGAAGGAGCGCGATATGTGCATCTTTGACAACAATGCCTGCAATGCTGACCAGTTGTCTCTCAAATATCTTCGAAGAGCTCCAGAACCATGCAGGGACTCAGCGCACAGACGGAACCCCTTCTGCCTAATCTGTTCAAGTCTTTAGTGCTGTAATAGCAGCTGAACATACTTAGGTTAATTTTACTCTTCCTGGCTCTGCCAGCTTCTCTTAATGAATGAAACTCGCATAGCACTGCTACAATTTCATCAAGAAAAGAAAAAGTTAGCAATGATGATTCTGACATGATACATACAATCAGTCATCACTCTAATGTCTAATAAGATGCCAGGAAAGTATCGAAATTGCAGCTAGTTTCCATGTCCTGATTAGTTTCAGTGACGCCTTGTCAAGGTTCCTGGTATTGCAGAAACTGGCGGATGCTTGCTCAACTAGTACTGAAGGTGCACAGGTTGGGTAGATGCATGTTAGCTGTTTGTATCCATGCGTTTCTTTTTTCTTTTCTTTAATGTGCATTGGAATGTACATCCTACTATTGTTTTTTAGTCGTCTGCATCGGAAACGAAGGTCACAAGTTTGTCATCTTGTCTTCATCGTTGTAGAATCCAAAGTTTTTGTCTGGTAAACCATAGTCAACTGCAGACAGTCCATTTATCCTAGTACACAAAACATGCAGTACGCCTAGTACAGTTTTGTTATGTGGCCTGGTCTTCCGTTGGATGGTTGGAATCATCGAACACCCAGCCAAAATCTCCATGTTATCTCATACAACCAGGACAGGCTGAGAGCACAGGAGCACCATCATTCATGGCACCCACGCCCTATGTCTTTCCCAACCTGCAGCCTGCTCCGGCGTTGCAACAGCCGCATGATGACCTGGCCCTCGACTACATATCGCGCATGCTCATGGAGGAGGACATCGTTGACAAGTTCATATACCAGTACCCTGACCCCGCCGCGCTGCTGCAGGCCCAGCATCCCTTCGCACAGATCCTCACCACCTCCGACACCACCACCTCATCCGACATGCTCACCTCAGCCTTGTCAAGCAGAAATATCCAGAACCCAGCCTTCTTTTTGAATGGCAAGGGCACGGCAGAGCCCAACAACAGCATGGACGTGATCTCGAGCATGGCATTCTTCAGAGGAATGGAGGAAGCCAACAGATTCTTGCCCAGATGCAGCGGGGCGGTGGAGGGTAGTTACATGCCTCACGGCGGCGGTGGCAACGGGGCAGAAGCTGGAAGGAGCAGCAAGCAAATGGCTGTGCAGGTGCACCCTGAATCCAAGGAGGAGAGCGAGATGTTGGACCAGTTCATGCTCAACAGCTACGACATGTGCACCACTGAGGCACGTGAGCGAGGTGACGAGGCGGAGCAGCAGTGCATCTCCACCAAGGCGCCGCGTGGGAGGCGCGGCGCGAGGCTGGCGGTGGTGGACGACCTGGAGACACTGCTGATCCGTTGCGCGGAGGCAGTGGCCACTAACGATCAGCGCAGCGCGTGCGAGCTGCTGTGGCGGGTCAAGCGGCACTCCTCCCCAACAGGAGACGCCACACAGCGACTGGCGCATTACTTCGCTGAGGGTCTTGAGGCACGGCTGGCTGGCAGAGGGAGCCAGCTTTACCGATCGCTAATGGTGAAGCGCACCCCCGTCGTCGAGGTCCTCAAGGCCTACAAGCTCTTCATGTCCGCCTGCTGCTTCATGAAGGTGTGTTTCCTCTTCTCCAACAAGACCATCTACAATGCCGTCATGGGGAGACACAAGCTGCACATTGTGCACTATGGTGTCAATGACGGGTTCCAGTGGCCAGACTTGCTCCGGTGGCTAGCAGAAAGGGAGGGCGGCCCTCCGAAGGTGAGGATCACCAGCATTACCAGCCTCCGCCCAGGATTCCGTCCTGCTGAGCAAACTCACGATACAGGACAACGGCTCCGCCGCTGCGCAAAGCAGTTCGGCGTGCCCTTCGAGTTCCGCGTCATCGCAGCCAAGGCAGAGGATGTCCGGGTAGAGGATCTCAACATCAATCCCGACGAGGTTCTTGTCGTGAACAGCCTAATCCATTTTAGGTCCCTGATGGACGAAAGTGTTGTCATCGACAGGCTAAACCCCAGGGACATGGTGCTCAACACTATCAGAAAGATGAAGCCAGCCGTGTTCGTCCACGCCATCGTGAACGCGTCATACAACACGACATTCTTTGTGACACGGTTCCGCCAAGTGCTCCACAACTTCGCAGCACACTTTGACATGATGGAAGCCACGGTGCCACGAGACAATGATGAGAGGCTGCTGGTGGAGCGGGACATCATCGCACGATGTGCCATGAACATCATCGCTTGTGAGGGGACAGACCGGGTGGAACGCCCTCAAAACTACAGGGAATGGCAGGCAAGGAACCAGCGAGCAGGGCTCAGACAGTTGGAACTGGACCTAGACATTGTTCAGTTTTTGAAGAAAGTAGTGAAGAAGCAGTACCACAAGCATTTCATGATCAACGAGGATCACCAATGGCTTCTGCAGGGATGGAAAGGACGTGTGCTCCACGCCATCTCCACATGGGTATCTGATGATGCTAGCAGCACTCAAGTGACATAGATTGTAAGTACCAATGGATGCTTGGGCACATTTGATCTGCTTTAGTGAAGTATGGTCCCAAACATTTTTTAGCAGCTTGCACCAGTTATGATTTATGGGGATATACGGTGCAATCTGCAACAAGGGTCTATGTTTACCATCGTAACGATGTACACATAAGGAATAAAGTCTGGAAAATCCTTCGCTTTTTGTGGTTGACAACTAGATCTTTGTTCATAGAAATTATAAACTAAACTGCACAATCCATGAGCTAAACCAAAGTGATTTGTGGGCATACAAATCCACAACTTTAAACCAGCAGAATAGCTTTCCTACAGAAGTGATTTAGTGGTCCATGGAAACTGTACAATCCACTTACCGTTTACCACAACCATCTTCTGCATAGAAATCTCAGGAACCAATCATCTTTGTGTCATGGCATAACTGACAGCATAGTCAACAAAATACATTTTCCCTTGAAACTAGCACAAGCAGTAGTGCTCCCCAGTAACCTCCTTTATTAAGTTGCGATGAGATGATATCTTGTGAGGCATTCCAACATCTGAAATAAAAAAGAGGGAGATAAAAAAAGATCAACATGGGAAATCAAATATCAGTGCCAACAATGCTGAAAAATACCAAGAGAAACAAGTTTGGCCAATGAAACAGACATTAGGCTAAATGGGTGCACAAGTGTCCAAATCAATATAGTATACAATCAAAATATTTCAAGGGGGCATTACCAAATATGATACACTAAGTTGCAACAGGAAAAAACAACAAAACACCGTATTCAAGGATATGGTAGCCAGGAGATCAGATACGCGGACCAGGCAAATGCTGAAATGGAAGACAGTAAGAAGTGAGCTGCACATGCCCCCCACGCTAAGAAAGATTTAAATTCCACTTCATAGATACTTACAGTGCATGAAATAGGATCCTTCTTGTACTCCCCCCCATTATAATTTTACTACATTGTACATTCAATTTTCCGCGTGGTAGTTCAGATTTTTTTTAGACTGTCTTCATGCTCAAGAATATGTCAATGTTCATTCTTCATCCGACTCCAAAGGAGGAAATTTTGGATCTCCATGCATCTACTATGTTATATTGACAGGTTGTGCACAGTTAAGAAAACAGCAAAAGCCAGTTGGGTCTTTGAAACTAGTCTGCAGCAGAACGGAGCTAGAAAATGGTGGCCTATGATAGCGGAAGCTCGTGCAAGCGAATCATCATTTAAACAACCTAGGTTAAATTCTTGATAAGCAACAAATAAATGTCTCTAGTACAATCATCTAGTTCCATCGTAATAAACAATAAAAATCAAGCGAGCTGAAAAAGAGAAAAATTGAAAGATGTAATACGACTGAGGCACTGCTTATATTGCTTATTTAACTATGTGCAGAGCGCAGTCTAGCACGCACATGTGCAGTGTTTCTAGTAATTACCAGCCATCATTCCTCAGGTAACTCTCCCTCCCCAAACCACCTGGGAGGATCATATCCCTGTCCACCTACGCTTGTATCAGAAAACAAAGCGCTCATGTTCCATAAACATGATATGATGCAGAACTGGAAATGTGTAGCAAAAAGAAAGAGCACGTACCAAGAGGATTACAACGGCACAGACGCCATGCTGTCAAGATTGTACCCTTCGCAACACCATATCTTTTGTACGCCTGCATAGAGTACTCACTGCATGTTGGCACATAACGGCAGCTTGAAGGCAGCAAGGGTGATATCTCTCCTGTTCACATAAAGCATGAGCCAGTGAGCAGGCCATGTATAGATAAAAGCCGGTCTTGAAAGCATGGTCTATGACTGCATAGTGGTAGTAACACAAATGTCCAAAAGACAATCAGAAATGAAGCGGTAACAAACTGCAAATAAGAACTTACTTTTGTAGAATTTTAGCATCGATAGTGCCACCTTGACTCCCAAATCATTGACTTCCTCTTCTTGGAATCATTACATGCACATATTTTAGAAAAGGGGGTCAGTTTGTTACGTACTTCTGTAAATCAGCACAGGGAAAACACAGCTCCATGTTCAATCAAAACAACGCTCAATGCATGATGTCGTAAACTCGTAATGTCTTACTTAAGCTAATGCCTGCTCCTTGTCCTAAATTCATGTTTAAAAGAGCGCATAAAGTATTGCATAGTGGCGTACGTCTAATGAGTTTTTACAGCATGCGAGTTGAAACCGCTGTTTCATGAGCTACTGATGAACATTTTTGCTTAACAGCCACTGACAGACTTCTCTTGCACAAAATAGACTAAAAAAACTCACACACATAAAGATGAAATAACTGTGTTGAACAGTCCAATACTTGGTAAACAAAGCATAAACTAATATAAGTATTGGTTCTAGGGAAAATAAAGGAAAAAGAAATGGATTCAGATTTCTCAATCTGTCATCACTAGACTAACCGTCGTCGTCGGCAGCACAGCAGACCCGCACCATCGGAATCCTTCTCTTATTCTTGTAATGCGGACCAGTGAAAGAAGCTGGAGATTCAGAAACCAACAGGCAGATAAAAAGGGGGTAAAAAAAGAGAGAAATCGGATTGTCGCCGCAGGATAAGGTTCAGGAGAGATTTAACTGAAAGTAAGAGACTCACGTGCGCTCCTCGCGAGAGGCAGGAGGGAAGCGGAGACGGGGGCGGCCATGGCGACGGTGGCGTGGCGCCTACCGGCAGCACAGACGAGCAGTGGTGATTTTCGCAGGATCTTTTTATTGGATAAAGTTCTTGCAGGATTTGAGGCCTTTTGGGCTAAATACACTGTTATCCCTACTCTATGGAAATGGTGGGCTGGGCTAAAAAAAATTCGCCCTCCGGCCCTTTTGAAGCAACTTTTTGGACCTTTTTTTTGGAAAAAGAAAATCGGCCGCGCGGAAGGCTATGCGGAACTAGACCTTCTATTTGTCGGCGAATCGCACACACCTCAAAAAAAAGTTTGTGAAAATAGATAGCCCTCAGAGATTAGGAATTCGCAATAAACAGATGGAAGGTCCTAAACCGTTTTTTCCCATGAAAGACCAACCACAAGGCGACTAGGGTTTCGGCTGGTCCGCGCCGACCGCCTTCTTGACGGCAGTGTGGTGGCTGATGTCATTGATGTCCCAGGGCGGCTTTGGAGCGTAGTTGTTGGCCTCTCTCTCCACGATGAGCTTGATGGCTGATTGACTCTCTAGATGGGATCAGCAGCTTGTTCATGAAAGTTTTGAGGTTCTGAGACTCTGTTCTTCACCCTTCTCAGGGGGAGCTCCTTCTCCAAATTCGTTGCCCCCTAGCAAATTTAAGTTAGGGTTTGCTGTCCTCCGACAGTGCCACCGACCGAGAGTCTTTTCTGTTGTTTTACTGCCATGAAGATAGTAGCATGGAACTGTCGCGGCCTCGGGAATGCCCCGACAGTCCGAGCTTTGTTGGATGTCCGGCGAGCATGTAACCCCGATGTCGTGTTTTTGTCGGAGACACACTTAGAGAGCTATCTGGCAGAGTGTTTGAGAAGAAGAATGAGGATGGATCAGAAGCTGGTGTGTGTTAGTGAGGGAGAAAGGGTGGCCTGGTGCTTTTTTGGAAGAAGGAAATAAAGATTCATAGATTGGGATTGGATCCCACATTCATTGATGTAAGAGTGGAAGATGAAACTAATAATTCATGGATGCTAACTGGTATGTATGGTGAATTCAAATGGGAACATAAGTACAAGACTTGGGATCGTATGAGACAACTCCATCATAATTATAATTACCCCTGGCCTCTTATAGGGGATCTCAATGAAGTTCGGTTCTTGAGTGAGAAAGATGGAGGAAATCCACGTCCACAACAATACATACATGCATTCCAATCAATAATAGATGATTGCAGATTGAGAGACTTGGGGTACCTGGGTGATCGTTTCACCTGGCATTGTGGGCATATTAAAGAGAGGCTTGACCGTGGACTGATAAATGATGCATGGGGAATCATGCACCCCAACGCAGCACTCCAGAACATGAACTTCAACCATTCAGACCACAGTCCGCTCTTGGTGGATGCAAAGTACTATGCTCAAGAAGAAAATAGTGGAGAGCGAGTTAAGAGATTTGAGGCATGGTGGCTCAAATAAAGCTCATTTTCGGACAAGGTGCCGGAGGTGTGGCAAAGATAGGGTCAGGCCCAAACTTGAGATTGGTCCATGTGATAAATTAAACACATGCACAATATGCTTCATGACTGGGATCAAAGGGTGCTTAAGAAATCGAAGAAACAGTTACGAAAAGCACAAAAGGAATAGGAGAAAACAATGATTGGACCTATCAGTGATGAAAGTGAGGAGAAAAGGAAAGAACTATCAGAATTGATTCAATTATTATTAGAGCTTGAAGAAATCCATTACATGCAGAGATCGCGTTCCAATTGGCTGAAATTTGGTGATCACAATACGGTGTTTTTCCAGGCGTATGCATTAGCACGGAGAAAGCAAAATCTTACAAAAAAGGTAAAAGATGAGGATGGTAATGTTTTGGCAGGTATGACAAATTTAAGTCCCCATATTCAAAACTACTTCCATAATCTGTTTACATCGGAGGTGCAACATGTGAACCCGACTATTATGGAGAAAGTTCAGAAGAAGGTTACATATCAAATGAATGCACTCTTGATGGCGCCATATTGGTAGGGCAGTTTTCAATATAGGTGATCTTAAGGCACCGGGGCCAGATGGGCTCCATGCAATTTTCTTTAAAAAGTTTTTTCATGTGTTAGGTGAACATATCACCAAGGAGGTACCGTTTCCAGTCAATAACCAAAAGATCCTGGCTGATTGGAATGACACCTCCATGGTTCTTATTCCATAGGTTGATTCTCCAGAATTAATTACTCAGTATAGGCACATTAGTATATGCAATGTATTATATAATATTATCTAAAAAAATTAACATCAAGAATGAAGGGTATCTGTGGCACCCCGGCTTATAGCAACCGGTTTACCTTGCATTGCCAGCCCAGAGATCAAGTCTTCTGGCAACACACAACATCTTGGTATAGAAAACAACCGCTTTATTGATGCTAGCGGAAACATAGGTTCGATATTACATCAAGTAGCGAGGCCAAGCGGTACACACGGTGCGGCTGAACAATATATACATTATTTAATGAACATGAAGGGGCCTCGATGACGACAACTACGCGGCAGTGGAACGACGACGAAGCGAAACTCCATAGCACAGGGACACCGATGTGGACACGATCTAGACATGGGAAGCACTCCGATCCGGTAAGACTTCCCTGAAAGCTGGCATGACACGCCAGGTCAGTACATTGAATGTACTTGCAAACTCACAACAAGCATAAGCATAATGGCAAACAATATCATGCCAATTAATCAAGTTAAATGCATTGCAATAACATACTACTTATGCAGTGAATCATCTTATGCACCGAGTCTCTCGGACTCTCTTACCAGACGGGTTACCCTAACCAAAACGGTGATCATGCCCGGATCACAAACGAAACCAATACTTTGGTTCCCACAACGATCATCTTCATGATCTCACAAATCTCATCACCTAACTAGTGCCAAGCATAAGAATTTAGTGTGCAAGATTACTTAATCATGTTGATCCATGGTGTGACTTACTCACAAGCTATGTCCGTAACCGAGGACGCGACTATCGATAGATTTAATAAAGACTCTGCGGAGGTTAGCACACTGTACCCACATCACGGAACCCATGGCCTCGCACTCCCATTCGGGTGTACCAATGGCATTCCGACAGAACCCTCCCATTGCCATGACACTCTCCCGGCCACTCCGACTAACTCCCCTCATGGGTGGCCCCATGTCTACCAAAGTGTAACGCCCGGATAATCAAGCTACAGTAATCCCATGCTAATGGTGCCACGTCACCACGGTTACTGTTGCTAATCTACCGTTAGATCAAACCGGCCCAAAATTCAAATTCAAAGTTTGGTAAATAATAAAAGTTTTCAAACATTAAAATAAAAATGTTCGGTTTGTACTAAATATTGCATGTGTAAGTATGGTGTAATAAACACATTTTTATAAAATGCCTAAATAATTTAAATTGAATTAAAACAGAAAAGAAAATAAATAAAAGAAAGGAAATACAAAAGAGAAAACAAACAAAAGAAGAGAGAGGGAAGAAAACCCCCCGGACCGTGGCCCAACTGGGCCAACCCACCAGGCCCAGCCGGCCACCCACCCCCACTCCTTATCCCCTCACCCCCCCGTAACCCACTCCACCGACACCCCACTCCCCCCCACAAAAATATCTGCCCCCTCTCTCCCCGATTGGATCGGGATCGGGGGAGGAGGTCGCTGCCCCCGCGCCAGGACGCCGTCGCCGCCGGAGCTCCTCGTCGGACGGCCTCACCGGAGCGCTCCCTCGCCGGTCTGTCTCTTCTACATCGACGCCGTCGTCCCCGTCCCCCACCTCGACACCCACTGCCCCGTTCCCTACGCCCCAATGTGAGCCCCGCCGCCGCGCTCGTCTCCGCGCGCCCTCGCTCCCTCTCTCTCCCTCGCGCGACCCCGCCTGCGCGCGCGCTCGCTCTCGTCACCGCGGCCGCTACCGCCGCCCGCGCGCACCGCGCCACTCTGGCCACTCCGGCCCCCTCCCGCACATGTCCCGCTCGCCTCCCTGCTGGTCCCAGCCACCGCCGCGACCAGAGCGTCGGGGCCGTGCCCGTCTGGCTCAGCCACGGCCACTCCCCCTCCACGCGCGGCTGTGCCCCGCCTGCCGTCGACCGTTGCTTCCCGCGCCCTCCGGCGCCGCCCCAGTGCTCGCCTCTGCCTCCCGCCGGAGCTCCACGCCTCCCCCCGCATGCTCTCTGCCGCCTGTCGTAGTCGCCACTCGCGCCTTGCTCCCGCTTCCCGCGTCGCTGCTCGCCGAGGCCATCGGCCCGTGCGGCCATAGCCTCGCCCACCGCCTGCCCCTGCTCGGGTCGTCCTGGTCCTGACCACGCCCGCTGCTGCCATCCCGCCGGCGTCCCCCTCCGGCGAGCAACCGCGCCGTGCCGTCCCCTCGCGTTGGCCGTTGCTCGGGTTGCGGTCGTGCCCGCAGCAACCGTTCAGGCTATACCCGATAACCACGCCCGATAGGCCCCCTGGGCCTATGACGTTGGGGCCCCACGCCCAGAAAAAAAAGAATTAAATAAAATAAATAAAAATAATATAATTAATCAATTAAGATAATTAAATAAATTAATTAATCCCTTTAATTAATCTAAATTAAGCCTAATTAATTAACCTAATCACTTTAATTAATTTAACTAAACATGTTTAGTTAACTAAGTCAATGACCAGTGGGACCCACACGTCAGCGATCCAGTCAACACTTCTGTTGACTGCTGACGTCATGCTGACGTCAGCAAATACTATTCTGGATAATGTTGAATTACATTAATTAAACAAATTCTAGAAAATGATTAAATCTTTAGAAAATCATATAAAATAATCCGTATCTCGGATGAAAATACTTTCTACATGAAAGTTGCTCAGAATGACGAGACGAATCCGGATACGCAGCCCGTTCGTCCGCCACACATCCCTAACATATCAAACTCGCAACTTTCCCCCTCCGTTTCATCTGTCCGAAAATGCGAAACATCGGGAATACTTTCCAGGATGTTCCCCCCTTCGCCGGTACCACCTACTGTCGCGTTAGGGCACACCTAGCACCGCTCATTGTCATGTCACGCATCATCATGCTTATGTTTGCATTGTATTTACTGTTTCTTCCCCCTCTTCTCTCCGGTAGACAACGAGACCGACGCTGCTGCTGCCCAGTTCGACTACGAAGTTGACGACCCCTCCTACTTGCCAGAGCAACCAGGCAAGCCCCCCTTATCACCAGATATCGCCTATTCTTCTCTATACTGCTTGCATTAGAGTAGTGTAGCATGTTACTGCTTTCCGTTAATCCTATCCGGATGCATAGCCTGCCCTTGCTACTACTGTTGTTACCTTTACCTGCAATCCTACATGCTTAGTATAGGATGCTAGTTTTCCATGAGTGGCCCTACATTCTTGTCCGTCTGCTGTGCTATACTATCGGGCCATGATCACTTGGGCGGTGATCACGGGTATATACTTATATACTTTATACATGACACCTGTGGTGACTAAAGTCGGGTCGGCTCGTAGGAGTACCCGCAAGTGGATCTTTGTGGCGGAGCGACAGGGCAGGTTGAGACCACCTAGGCGAGAGGTGGGCCTGGCCCTGGACGGCATCCGCGGTTACTTCAAAATAACACGCTTAACAAGTTCTTGGTATTTGATCTGAGTCTGGCCATTTGGTCTATACGCACTAACCAACTACGCGGGAACAATTATGGGCACTCGATGTCGTGGTATCAGCCGAAGCCTTCGTGACGTCAGCGACTGAGTGGCGCGCGCCGGATTGGACTGGAACGCCTACTAGGCTAGGTCTGCTTTCGGCCGCGTTCGCAACGTGCAGGTGTGCAATGGGCGATGGGCCCAGACCCCTGCGCCATAGGATTTAGACCGGCGTGCTGACCTCTCTGTTGTGCCTAGGTGGGGCTGCGACGTGTTGATCTTCCGAGGCCGGGCATGACCCAGAAAAGTGTGTCCGGCCAAATGGGATCGAGCGTGTTGGGTTATGTGGTGCACCCCTGCAGGGAAGTTTATCTATTTGAATAGCCGTGTCCCTCGGTAAAAGGACGACCCGGAGTTGTACCTTGACCTTATGACAACTAGAACCGGATACTTAATAAAACACACCCTTCCAAGTGCCAGATACAACTCGGTGATCGCTCTCTAACAGGGCGACGAGGAGGGGATCGCTGGGTAGGATTATGCTATGCGATGCTACTTGGAGGACTTCAATCTACTCTCTTCTACATGCTGCAAGATGGAGGCTGCCAGAAGCGTAGTCTTCGACAGGACTAGCTATCCCCCTCTTATTCTGGCATTCTGCAGTTCAGTCCACTGATATGGCCCTTTACACATATATCCATGCATATGTAGTGTAGCTCCTTGCTTGCGAGTACTTTGGATGAGTACTCACGGTTGCTTTCCTTCCTCTTTTTCCCCCTTTCCTTTCTACCTGGTTGTCGCAACCAGATGCTGGAGTCCAGGAGCCAGACGCCACCGTCGACGACGACTCCTACGACACTGGAGGTGCCTACTACTACGTGCAGCCCGCTGACGACGACCAGGAGTAGTTAGGAGGATCCCAGGCAGGAGGCCTGCGCCTCTTTCGATCTGTATCCCAGTTTGTGCTAGCCTTCTTAAGGCAAACTTGTTTAACTTATGTCTGTGCTCAGATATTGTTGCTTCCGCTGACTCGTCTATGATCGAGCACTTGTATTCGAGCCCTCGAGGCCCCTGGCTTGTATTATGATGCTTGTATGACTTATTTATGTTTTAGAGTTGTGTTGTGATATCTTCCCGTGAGTCCCTGATCTTGATCGTACACATTTGCGTGCATGATTAGTGTACGGTCAAATCAGGGGCGTCACACAAAGACATCAACGGCCACCGTCGTGGCAAAACAAATCAACGGTCCCAAACAGGGACAAGGTACCATAACAACAACGGGCACACAAGGTTATGTCTGCTTACCGGGCCAGGGTACCGCACGCCCATAACCTTACCTTGTTGGAGGTACCGACCAGAGGCATGACAACGAGCCGAATAAAGACCTTCCCATAAAGGCAAATGTGGTTGCACTGGGAAAAACTCGATTCAGTGGCACCATGACTCGATCAACATTATGTTCAAGTTGAATTAACAGCAGGTTTAACTTGAAATGAAAATTACTCGAGTCACAATATGCCATGAACATGCAACTATTCGACATGCATCACATATCACTTAGACTAAACAGATCAACATCATCAAAGTTTTCTACTTGCACTAATCATCACTAAACTGTACTGATTTTACTTCACTAGTTTGAACACTCGTCATTTTTAGTTATGCCACAATATATTAAAATCAATAACTCACATAAAGAAAATACTACCGATCATATCCAAAAACATAACCACACATTCAAAACTACTTCTTCTGCCCCATACTAGTACATGCATTCAAACACTACTGTAAACTAAGCATTTCAACCATGACAAAGTAACTAGCATAAGCAATATTCATTTAAATAATTAAATGCATGAAATAGTTCATATTAAATATTGAAATGACACCATGCAAATGCTGGTGTGGCTTTCCTTAGTGCAGAGAAGGTTCACACTCCTCCTGGTTATCTTCAAGACAAGCTTCTCCCTTTGAAAATATTTAAAAACAGCAAAAGAAAATATTAAGAATCATTCTAAAATTCACCAGAAATTCTAGACAGTAGAGAAAAATCTCCAATTTGGTGTGCTGCTAACATATTCCAATACAAACACAATGCAAAAATAATCAATTCATTTGGACCTATGGTTTAAAAGTTATGGCTGGTCAAAGTTTCTGGTCAAAGTATTTGAATTAAATTATAAAAGAAATCCAGGGGGTGACGTCAAAGACGTATTCTAAGAATACGCCTCCACTCGTACCGCTTCGGGCGCGAGTGGAGAGGCTGACAGTGGGCCCCGCCTATCGGGTGTGGGGAGAGAGAGAAACAGAGGGGTGGCGGTGCTCCGGCGGAGCTCACGCCGGCGAGGAGGGCTCGTCAGCCGATTTGAGAGGGAGGGATGGGTAGAGGAGGTCACGGTCGGGTCTCGCCGGAGATGAAGAAGACGGCGGAAGGAGGCGATTCCAGGGGCTCCAACGGGGTTAGCTGGCATCAACGGACCACCAGGGAGTCGCTGGAGAAGAAGCTGGAGCTTGAGGAGTAGTGGAGAGGTGGGGGCAAGCAGAGGGGATCGCCGGCGAGCTCGAGCTTGAGGACGGCGGGCCGAAGCCTGCCCGGCCGGGCTGCGGCTCCTCTACTGCTTGTGGATGATGGTGGAGTGGTTTGATGAGCTCGGAGAGGCCAGGGGGGTCGCTATCTATAGATGGAGGGGGTGGGGGTTCTCGGATCCGCCGGAGCTCTCTGGAAGGCAGTGCACGGCGACGAGGGGCACCAGGGAGAGGTGGAGAGGGCTTAGTGATCATGCAGCGACCGTGGAAGCTCGCGGACGAGAATAGGGCGCGGGCGCGGACGAAGACAGTGGCACGGGTGCACTGTGGCTTTGGCCGCGTCGTGCCCGTGCTCGCTGCGGCGGCTCCGGCGGGTCCGGCGTCGGCGAGCGCCAGGGAGAGGTTAAGTGTGAAGAGTCGAGGCTGGTGGCGCGGTGCGGCAGTCAGCGGCAAGCGCTAAGACGAGCACGCACCGAACAGAGGCTCGGGCGCAATGCAGTGCGCGTCGAACGCGTGCTAGAGCCTGTGTCCACACGCAGTCACCACGCTAGCTCGGCCAAAACGACGCCTAGACAATGCCAAACCATGTCCCTCGTGTTGTTCGTGAAGTGTTTAGTCTAGGAGAAGAGATGGCACACTGCCATGCCGACCGGATTGAACGTGAGCTAACCAACAAGTTTCTGGACAGTAGCTTGTGCACTGTTTTTGGAGAGGTTCTAGAAGGAGTTTAGGGCTAATCTCCTGGGGTTAGGGTTTTCTTAGGAGGGTAATGAAGCTAAAAAATTTTCAGCTCCATTAGGTTAAGGAAAGATGCACTTCCTGTAGAAACTGCATTTTGAGGCCAGAACAAAAAAGATTTTCTATAGCAAAAATATTCCAGAAACCTATGCAATATTTTTGCTCAGGGAGGTGCGCCATGGTCCAAAGAATATTTGGAAATTTTCTCAGGTTTTGTGGGCAAGAAAATGAGGGTTGCTTTGGAGCATATGTGACTGAAATGATTTTCAGAGAAGGAAATGAATATTCTGAAGGAAATATGCCCTACAGGCAATAGTAAAGTTATTATTTATTTCCTTATATCATGATAAATGTTTATTATTCATGCTAGAATTGTATTAACCGGAAACATGATACATGTGTGAATACATAGACAAACAGAGTGTCACTAGTATGCCTCTACTTGACTAGCTCGTTGATCAAAGATGGTTATGTTTCCTAGCCATAGACAAAGAGTTGTCATTTGATTAACGGGATCACATCATTAGGAGAATGATGTGATTGACTTGACCCATTCCGTTAGCTTAGCACTCGATCGTTTAGTATGTTGCTATTGCTTTCTTCATGACTTATACATGTTCCTATGACTATGAGATTATGCAACTCCCGTTTACCAGAGGAACACTTTGTGTGCGACCAAACGTCACAACGTAACTGGGTGATTATAAAGGTGCTCTACAGATGTCTCCGAAGGTACTTGTTGGGTTGGCGTATTTCGAGATTAGGATTTGTCAGTCCGATTGTCGGAGAGGTATCTCTGGGCCCACTCGATAATGCACATCACTTAAGCCTTGCAAGCATTGCAACTAATGAGTTAGTTGCGGGATGATGTATTACGGAACGAGTAAAGAGACTTGCCGGTAACGAGATTGAACTAGGTATTGAGATACCGACGATCGAATCTCGGGCAAGTAACATACCGATGACAAAGGGAACAACGTATGTTGTTATGTAGTTTGACCGATAAAGATCTTCGTAGAATATGTGGGAGCCAATATGAGCATCCAGGTTCCTCTATTGGTTATTGACCGGAGACGTGCCTCGGTCATGTCTACATAGTTCTCGAACCCGTAGGGTCCGCACGCTTAAAGTTCGATGACGGTTATATTACGAGTTTATGTGTTTTGATGTACCGAAGGTTGTTCGGAGTCCCGGATGTGATCACGGACATGACGAGGAGTCTCAAAATGGCCGAGACATAAAGATCGATATATTGGACGACTATATTTGGATACCGGAATGGTTCCGGGTGAGATCGGGATAATACCGGAGCTCCGGGAGGTTATCGGAACCCCCCGGGAGGTATATGGGCCTTAATGGGCTTTAGTGGAAAGGAGGGGAAAGGAGAAAGGGAGAGGGCGCGCCCCCCAAGCCCAATCCGAATTGGGAGGGGGGCCGGCCCCCCTTTCCTTCCTCCCTCCTTCCTCTTCCTTCCCTCTCCCTCTCCAAATAGGAAAAGGAGGAGTCCTACTCCCGGTGGGAGTAGGACTCCCCCCTTGGGTGCGCCTCCCCCCCTTGGCCGGCCCTCTCCTCCCCCCTTTATATACGGAGGAGAGGGGCACCCCATAGAGACAACAATTGATCTCTTGGATCTTTTAGCCGTGTGCGGTGCCCCTCTCCACCATAGTCCACCTCGATAATATCGTAGCGGTGCTTAGGCGAAGCCCTGCGTCGATAGAACATCATCATCGTCACCACGCCGTCGTGCTGACGGAACTCTCCCTCAAAGCTCGGCTGGATCGGAGTTCGAGGGACGTCATCGAGTTGAACGTGTGCAGAACTCGGAGGTGCCGTGCGTTCGGTACTTGATCGGTCGGATCGTGAAGACGTACGACTACATCAACTGCGTTGTGCTAACGCTTCCGCTTTCGGTCTACGAGGGTACGTGGACACACTCTCCCCTCTCGTTGCTATGCATCACCATGATCTTGCGTGTGCGGAGGATTTTTTTTGAAATTACTACGTTCCCCAACATATTCCTAGGGCCATTTTGGGATTTATCAGAGAGGAAATGATGATTTTGAGAGAGATGGGTCACTTGGGTGAAAATCAAGGACATTCCCAAGTGTTTAAGTCCAAGTGAGTTGATTCAAAAACTCCAACTTCAAAACCAAAAGCAAAGAAATCCGGAAAAAGAGAGAAGGCAAAAACCAGGCTGTCACAGTATCCCGCCAGTGATCATTTCGCCCACTCGGAGTGCCTTTGTGCCAAGTAGACTCATAACTGATAATATCTTGATTGCGTATGAGTGTATTCATAAATAAAAAATAAGAGAGTGGGCCAAACAGGGATGTGCGCAGTTAAGTTAGAAATGCATAAGGCCTATGACGGTGTTGAATGGATTTTCTTGAAGAGTATGATGGAAAATTTGGCATGAGCAATGGATTCATATGATTATGGCTTGTGTATCATCTCTCAGATATAAAGTCAAAGTCAACTCTCAGGAGACAGAAGCGTTTACCCCATCTAGGAGCATTTCGGCAGGGAGACCCTCTCTCCCCATATTTGTTCCTTCTTCATGCAGAAGGGCTTTCTAATATGTTGTTGTATGAAGAAGAAGTTGGTGGCATGGAGGAAATTAGAGTGTGTAGAAATGCACTGTCAGTATCCCACCTTTTATTTGCTGACGATTCTCTGATTATTATGAATGCAGATGTTTTAAATGCAACTTCCTTACAGCAGACCCTGGATACCACAGTCAGAGCTCAGGACAACTGGTGAGTTTGGACAAATCAATATATTTTTTAGCCCTAATACTAGTGTGGTTTCTAGGATAGAGGTATGTGAAATCTTACACATTAATACAGAAGCCCTGGCAGATAAGTACCTAGGACTTCTAGCCTTAGTGGGAGGTGATAGAAGTGATTGCTTCAGGCACTTAGTTGAAAGAATCAAGGAAAGGTTGATGGGATGGGTGGAAAAATTATTTCTACAGGTGGTAAGGCAATATTATTGAAAGTTGTTGCCCAAGCTATACCTATTTTTGCTACGATTGTGTTTAGCATTCCTAAGGGGATATGCAAAGAGATTACAAATATTATTTCCTATTCTTAGTGGGGAGATAATGAGGGGCATAGAAGAATGCATTGGATGGCATGGTGGAATTTTTGTTTTTCAAAAAGTGAAGGAGGTATGGGATTCCGAGATCTTTATTCTTTGAACTTGGCCTCGCTTGCTCATGATGCGTACATGGTAGTCATGTCGATGACGAGCGGCTCACGAAGGCATCTCCTACACCTCCTTGACGTCTGTTAGCTGGTCGCTGACCCTAATTTCGGTGACGCCGATTGAAACAGTGACCGATCGGCTTGGTCATGGTGGTCGCGTGACTATCTGCACTAGCTCCGGTGGCCAGTAATCCTACTTTGTACGGCGGCTAGTAGCTGCGAAAGCTATCATGGGCGTCGGCGCTCCGGCAAACAGCCGAATCGGCCAAAACAAGACGTCATGAGGATCCAAACTGGCATGGCGGCAGGACCTCCGGTGGCTGTTCGACGGGGGGATCACGGTCGGGTCAGGGATGGATGGAAGAGCGGCGGTGGCAGACTTCCCGGGCGAAATCGTCGGTGGCACTAGGCAGGTGGAGGAGCTGGCGCGGCGCGGGAATGTTCTGCGCGACAGTGGGGGCTAAACGCGTGACCGACTGCGTTTTACTCGAGCCACACGGGTGATGGAAATTTGCATTACTTGGTGCACTATTTTACATCATGGACAAAATTTGAGTAAAAACATTTGCATCTACATCATCTGTTGGACTATCATTTTTGTGCCTTGGTGATGTAAAAATCAGTTTTATGTACATGTACATCATCTATTGAAGATGCTCTAACTGAACTACTACTCCTACATGATGATCACTGAGGAGGTACGGGTGGTCTCAGACAATTTCAAGCAATGAATTTTGTGCATGAAGGCCGGGAGACTAATACGGAGGAGCATAGTATTGTGTCATATATCCCGTTCAAAGTAAAAAAATAATTATATATCATATTCCATCATGTATTGAAATCAAGTCCCTCCGTCCCATAATTGAAGACGTTCTTTGACACTACAGTAGTGCCAAGAAAGTATTACATTATGGGACGGTGGGAGTACTTGTGTATCCGATTTTCAGAGAAAAAAATGGAGAATGAAAAATAATTAATCCAAGAAAAAAACGTATATTTTAGAGTATCTATAGTGGTGGTTATGCAGCATGTGACTGGGACTTAAGGGTTGGGAGATGGACAGGACGGTTGGTCATTTTTGGTGTCACCTCGCATTCATGATCAAAAGGAACTCATCATTTATCTGCCAGTTAAGAGCTGTCAATCAACATTAACTAACTTAAAGCTAACAATCAATCAATCGATCAATCAAGGTGAATCATTTATCTATAGAACAATCAAGGTGCATCTATCTGATATACCTATCTAGTAGCATCATATTGATCAAAAGCTTGATTAAGAAATGCAAACTTTGCAGTGTCTGTCTTGGCTAGATTGGTTAGTGCCTCTTGCTTGCTCGGATCACATGGTCCCCAACAAACCCCACATGCTAATGCACTACGTAGCATGTACTAGCACACGACCTCAAAATGAATATGCAATGTGTGGTCAATTTAGTCATCAAATGCTTTCATCACGCGCTAGCTAAGGTATAGTTAGCTCTTAGATCATACAAAAATTATAAATTTGTAGATTAATATATCCATGTTTGTCTCCAGCCTACCTTTCGGCTGCGTGTCTGCAGAGAGTAAACTGGTAGCCGTTTTTCCCCAAACAAGCACAGCGTTGCGTTTCCGATGAACACACCTGGAATTTTATATGTGTACAGGCGTCGGTGCATTGTGTACGTGCGTGCATTGGTTCTTTTAGTTGGATTTGAGCTGTGCATAACGTGATACTACTAATTTGCTCAAGTATATCCCCGAGATGTAAGCTCAATTATTTTGATACACATGGGCCGTTAGGCGGAGAGAGAAAGAGTCAGAGAGACATGTCTTTGGACCTCGTACTGATTGTTTGATGGACACCAATATACATCTCACGTCAGATATTTTTTTATTTTGAGAGAATTTCTAATCTATCTTCGATGATAGTATAACGAACTCCAAAAAAAAATAAAAAATACATTCAGACTCGTAGATCACCTAGAGACAACTACAAACACTGAAACGAGCCGAAGGCGTGCCGCCATCATCATCCCTCCCTCGCTGGAGCCGGGCACAACTTACTGTAGTAGACAGTCGGAAGTCGTCGTGCTAAGGGCCCATAAGACCAATGCACCAGAAAAGCAACCATCGCCGATGAAGAGAAGGTTAGATCGGAAGGAACCAACCTGAAGACACATGAAGAAAGACGAACAAAGACCGGATCTGAGCAGATCCACCAAAAACAACCACCGATCGAATCTCGCGAGATCCCTTGGAGACACACTTCCACACACTGCTAAACGCACCACCGGAACGGGGGCTAGGTAGGACAACCTTATTCCATCTTCAAGAAGCTGTCGCCGCCTCATCTTGCCGAGGAGGACACAAAGCCTAATAAAACTTGAAGAAGCACCTAAAATCGGAGCCCTCCCGCCGGCAAGGGTCGGGGTCCGACGCGCAGCCATGGCCCTAAGGCCACATGAGACGTGGCAGATCGGCGCCGCCGCAGACGGGAGGCAGAAACTCGAGCCATCTTTCCTTGGAGGAGAGACGTAGGGACGAGAGACCTCTTACATGCTAGACATCAGATTTAAATTCATAACAATTGCTCGTTGTAACATGATAACTTTTCTCGCATTTTCATACTACATGGAAATTTTCACTCCAGAACATGATAAATTCTTACACACAAGCATGGCAAATTTATCTATTTTTTGCATGTCAAATCTGGCTGTTCGTTGGAAAATGTAAAAAATCTGACGTTAGATTTTTAACACTTTGGTTGTTTGATTTGTTAGTTAACTAGTAACACTGGTACATGAAAGCTTAGTAGTGGTGTGCCCAAAAGGCTATTAGTTGCCTAGGGAAGTGTATGACTCCATATGCGATAAATATTGTAGACAAATAATAGGATGCAACACACGTTTATTCACGGACATCCAGTGCCAATTTATAGATGTACAAAGATATCATCACGTCCAAGACTAAACCCTAACGAGATGGACGGAGATTAGAGTACATGTATATGTACGTGTACATTGGGCGCTCAACACCCCTCCGCAGTCGAAGTGTCGGCGTTGACGCACAGACTGGACCGAAACTCCTTGAAAACCGACATTGGCAACCCCTTTGTCATGATATCCGCAAACCGCTCGGAGGTAGGCACGTGAAGAACTCGAATGTGACCAAGAGCCACCTGCTCGGGAACAAAGTGGATATCTAGCTCAATATGTTTGGTGCGGCGATGATGAACGGGGTTGGCAGAGAGGTAGATAGCGGAGACGTTGTCACAATACACCACGATGGCCTTATCAACAGGACAAGAGAGCTCGAAGAGAAGCTGTCGAAGCCAGGAACATTCAGCAACGACGTTAGCCACTGCGCGATACTCAACCTCAACACTGGACCGAGAAACCGTGGGATGCCGCTTGGATGACCAGGAGATAAGTGATGGTCCAAGGTAGACACGGTAACCGGAGGTGGAACGCTTTGTGTCGGGGCAACCAACCCAGTCTGGATCAGAGTATGCCACGATGTCCATAGCCGCTGAAGCATTGAGTGAGAGGCCAAGATCCATAGTACCACAAATGTAACGAAGAATCCATTTCACCGCGGTCCAGTGAGCATTGCTACTTGTGAGCTGCGTTGGGTTTTCCCCGAAGAGGAGGGGATGATGCAGTATAGTAGAGATAAGCATTTTCCTCAGTTATGAAACCAAGGTTATCAATCCAGTAGGAGAATCACGCAACAACTCGTTAACAACACCTGCACACAAAATAACAAATCCTTGCACCCAACGCGAACAAGGGGTTTTCAATCCCTTGGCGGTTAATTGTGAGATTAAATTGTATGGTGATAGATAGATAGATCAAACAAAAATACAAAATAAAATAAAATTTCAGCAAGGTATTTTTAGGATTTTTGATATATGATAGAAGTAGACTAGGGGACCATAGTTTTCACCAGAGGCTTCTCTCTTGAAAATAGCATACGGTTGGTAAATAAATTACTATTGAGCAATCGATAGAAAAGCAAATAATCATGCCAATATCCAAGGCAATGATAATGTATATAGGCATCATGTCTGAGACAAGTAGACCGAAACGATTCTGCATCTACTACTATTACTCCACACATCGACCGTTATCCAGCATGCATCTAGAATATTAAGTTCATAAAGAACAGAGTAACACCTTAAGAAAGATGACATGATGTAGACAAAGTAAACTCACGCATGAATAAGCCTCATCTTTTTTACCCTTAATAGTAACGATACATACGTGTCATGTCCCCTTATGTCACTGGGATTGAGCACCGCAAGATTGAACCCATCACAAAGCACCTCTCCCGTTGCAAGATAAATCAATCTAGTTGGCCAAACCAAATCAATAGATCGGAGAGAAATACGAAGCTATAACAATCATGCCTAAAAGAGTTCAGAGAAAACTCATATAATATTTATGGATAATCTGATCATAAACTCATAATTCAACAGATCCCAACAAACACACTGCAAAAAGTGATTACATCGGATAGAACTCCAAGAACATTAAGGAGAACATTGTATTGAAGATCAAATAGAGAGAAGAAGCTATCTAGCTACTAACTATGGACCCGTAGGTCTATGGTAAACTACTCAAGCATCATCAGAAGGGCAACAAGGTTGATGTAGAGCCCCTCCGTGATCGATTCCCCCTTTGACGGAGTGCCGAAAAAGGTCCCCCAGATGGGATCTCTCGAGAATAGAGGCTTGCGGCAGCGGAAAAAGTATTTCGTGGACTCCTCTGTTGGTTTCCCGATTTCAGAGACATGAAGACATAAATACTCAAGCATACTAACAAGCAACCATGTCTTTCAAAATATCAACGTTAAAGAAAATTATCCTATCCCATTATGCTCAATCATTGATCCATTCATGAAACAAACTCAACATTAGCTACATCCAATGCACAAGTATGACAATAGTGTTCTCTAGTTGTGCTTTATAAGAGAAGATGGAGACTCAAAAAGAAAGTTTTTTATGCATAAAAGTAAATAGATAGGCCCTTCGCAGAGGGAATCAGATATTTTGAGATGTGCCAGAGCTCAAAGCTTAAATTAGAGAGATAAAATTATTTTGAGAGGCATGCTTTTCCTATCAACGAAAACAATCGAGAATTCCCAATATCTTCCATACTAGACACATTATAGGCGGTTCCCAAACAGAAAATAAAGTTTATTTATTTTCCGCCATTCTTTCGCAATCCATGGCTAGCCGTATCCACGGGTGCCTTCCATACCAACACTTTCCAAGGAATTTATTGTTTTCATCATATAATATTTTTTCGGGACTGGGCATCCCTATTACCTGCCACACTCTCGTGCAATGACAAATGAATAAACATTCATCATGAGAATAACCAACCTAGCATGGAAAATATTGGCCACACAAAATGGAACATTATTTTGAGAAATTAGAGTTGGCACATGCAAATTTAATTAGAATAGCATGGAAATACCGTATATAGGTTGGTATGGTGGACTCATTTGGCACAACTTTGGGTTTAAGGAATTGGATGCACAAGCAGCATTTTCGCTTAGTACAAATGAAGGCTAGCAAATAGATTGAGAAGCTACCAACCAAAAAACAAAAACGGTCATAAACATGCATTGAACATAACTAACACTGAATAATGCACCATAAGTAGGACATAACTTCGTTGCATAACTATTGAATTCACATGCATGCATAGGGAATCACAAACCTTAACACCAATATTCTTACTAAACCACAATTACTCACCAACATGACTCACATATTATCATCTCCACATCACAAAACTATTGCAAGGAATCAAACTTATCATATCCAATGATCTTTCATGGAAAGTTTTTATTATATCCCTCTTGAATATTCATCACTTTGGGACCAAATTCACATCTTGTGCAAATTACAGTTACTATTATCAACTCTCAAAAAGATATAAGTGAAGCATGAGAGTGCAAATATTTCTTCAAAATATAATCTTATCAACTCTCAAAAAGATATAACTGAAACATGAGAGTGCAAATATTTCTTTAAAATATAATCTTATAAACTCTCAAAATAATATAAGTGAAGCATGAGAGTGCATGTATTTCTTTAAAATATAATCACCGTCGTGCTAAAAAAGATTTAAGCGAAGCACTAGAGCAACTGCCTAGCTCAAAAAATTTAAGTGAAGCACATAGAGTATTCTAACAAATCATGATAATCATGTGGCTCTCTCAAATAGGTGTGTCCAACAAAGATGATTGTGACAAACTAAAAAGAAAACAAAGCAAAGACTCATATAATACACAATGCTCCAAGCAAAACTCATATCATGTGACGAATAAAAATATAGCTCCAAGCAAAATTACTGATGGTCGTTAGAAGAAAGAGGGGATGCCTTCCGGGCATCCCCAAGCTTACTTGCTTGGGAGTCCTTGAATATTACCTTGGGATGCCTGGGGCATCCCCAAGCTTAGGCTCTTGCCACTCCTTATTCCTTCATCCATCGTGATCTCACCCAAAACATGAAAACTTCAATCACACAAAACTTAAGAAAACCCTCGTGAGATCCGTTAGTATAATAAAGCAAATCACCACTTTAAGTACTAATGCAAACCCATTCATATTTTATTATTGCATTATACCTATTGTATTCTAACTTCATCATGGCTTATACCCCCCGATACAATTCATAGATTCATCAAAACAAGCAAACATCACAACAAAAACAGAATCTGTCAAAAACAGAACAGTCTGTAGTAACTCTAAAAATTCTGAAACATAAGAAGACTTGGGAAATTTGTATATCAACTATGTGTAAAAAATTTAGAGCAAAATCACGTTTATGTGAATTTACAAAATTCCAGAACTGGGCGCAAAAGTTTCTATTTTTTCACATAATCAAGTCAACTATCATCCAAATCATCCCAAAGGCTTTACTTGGCACAAACACTAATTAAAATAGAAAAAAACAGTCATAACAGTAGCATAATTTAAGAAACAAGAAAATTAAGATAACTATTGGGTTGCCTCCCAATTAGCGCTGTTGTTTTACGTCCCTAGCTGGGCATAATGCAAAGTTTCAAGTATTGTCCTCTTTGGTTTCCAATTCCTCAATCACACATCCATACTCCCTAGGAATTGTAGCATACATATTTTTTAAAATCACACTCCTAGGAACAAAGTTGAGGAATTTATTCTCATAGATTGGTTCTTTTATCAAATCAGCAAAGTTGGGGTGAACACTAATCATTTTAAGATCTTCATTTCCATTACTAGATGTGGAAACCCTGTTCTTTGGGATATACATAAACTTGCAATTCTTGCTAGGAGGAGTTTTTTTAAATAGTTTTAACGGAAGAAAAAGCGGAACCCAAATTGTTAATAATTTCTCCCAACTTATCAATCCTAGTGGGACTTTGTTCCACCCTTTCATTAATCATTGGGTTTTCTCCTTTAACATCTTAAGAGTAATCCCTAACTTCGATCCAAATTGAGAGACATGGTAATGAATCTTTTTATCTAAAATTTCAATATGCTCTATGGTAGGAATTTTCTTCTCAATAGCATCTAATCTTTGCATAACATGTTCCAGAGTTAAAACTGTTTCATTAATAGTGATAAGTGGTGATCCCACTAAATTTCCCATAGCATTGAAAGCATCCATAGGGTGACTACTCAAGAAATTCTCTCCAGTGATAGTATCAAGCACAAATCTATACCAAGTAGTAATACCCACATAAAAATTGCGAAGAAGAACAATAGTGGATTGCTAATGAGTTAATCTATTACGAGCATCACAAATCCTATACCAAGCATATTTACAATTCTCCCCCTTGCTTAAAATTTAGAACTTCATTTTTAGGGGCACATGAAACAAGAGAAGAACTAGCCATAACAATAAAGTGGGCAAGCAAACAAACAAGAAAGCACGCAAAAAGGAAGACGGAAAATATTTTTGTATTTTTTTGTAAAAACTTTTTAGAAGTGGGGGAGATGAAAACGAGAGGCAAAGAAAAATAAAATAAATGCAAGGAGATGAAAGTTTATGCGTAGGTACTTGATAGATGTTGATGATGTCTCCCCGGCAGCGGCGCCAGAAATTCTTCCTGCTACTTGTGAGCTGCGTTGGGTTTTCCCCGAAGAGGAGGGGATGATGCAGTACAATAGAGATACGTATTTCCCTCAGTTATGAAACCAAGGTTATCAATACAGTAGGAGAATCATGCAACAACTCGTTAACAACACCTGAACACAAAATAACAAATCCTTGCACCCAACGTGAACAAGGGGTTGTCAACCCCTTGGCAGTTAATTGCAAGATTAAATTGTATGGTGATAGATAGTTAGATCAAACAAAAATAGAAAATAAAATAAATAAAGTAAAATTGCAGCAAGGTATTTTTAGGATTTTTAGTATACGATAGAAGTAGACCCCGGGGCCATAGTTTTCACTAGAGGCTTCTCTCTTGAAAATATCATACGGTGGGTAGACAAATTTCTGTTGGGAAACTGATAGAAAAGCAAATAATCATGAAAATATGCAAGGCAATGATCATGTATATAGGCATCACGTCCGAGACAAGTAGACCGAAATGATTCTATATATACTACTATTACTCCACACATCGACCGCTATCCAACATGCATCTAGAGTATTAAGTTCATAAAGAACGGAGTAACGCCTTAAGCAAGATGACATGATGTAGACAAACTAAACTCACGCATGAGTAAACCCAATCTTTTTACCCTTAATAGCAATGATACATATGTGTCATGTCCCTACTATCACTGGGATTGAGCACCACATGATCGAACCCGTCACAAAGCACCTCTCCCATTGCAAGATAAATCAATCTAATTGGCCAAACCAAATCAATAGATCGGAGAGAAATATGAAGCTATAGCAATCATGCATAAAAGAGTTCAGAGAAAACTCAAATAATATTCATGGATAATCTGATCATAAACTCACAATTCATCGGATCCCAAAAGACACACCACAAAAAGTGATTAAATTGGATAGAACTCCAAGAACATCAAGGAGAACATTGTATTGAAGATCAAATGAGAGAATAAGCCATCTAGCTACTAACTATGGACCCGTAGGTCTGTGGTAAACTACTCACGAATCATCGGAAGGGCATCAAGGTTGATGTAGAGCCCCTCCGTGATTGATTGCCCCTCTAGCAAAGTGCCGGAAAAGGTCCCCAGATGGGATCTCTCGAGAACAGAGGCTTGCGGCGGTGGAAAAAGTATTCGGTGGACTCCTCTATTGGTTTCCCGATTTTAGAGAATTTATAGAGGCGGAGTTAGGTCAAACAGAGCCACATGGGCCCCACAAGCCACCATGGCACGCCCTACCCCCTAGGCGCGCCCTGGTGCCTCGTGGGCCACGGCTCCATCTTCTCGTCCCCTCCCGAAGCTTCCAGGGTCTCTTATGTTTAGGAAAAATCACCAAAAAGTTTTGTGGCATTTAGACTTCGTTTGGTACTGATATTCTGAAAAACCAGAAATAGGCCAAAAACAACAAGTGGCACTGGGCACTAAGTTAATAGTTTAGTCCCGAAAAATGATATATAATTGCTTGTAAATGGATATAAAACATCCAACATTGATACTATAATAGCATGGAACAATAAAAAAATTATAGATACGTTGGAGATGTTTATATCCATTTACAAGCAATTATATATCATTTTTTGGGACTAACCTACGAACTTAGTGCCCAGTGCCAGTTGCTGTTTTTTGCCTATCTTTGGTTTTTCATAATATCAGTACCAAACGAAGTGCAAATGCCATGAAACTTTTTGATGATTTTTTCTGGACATAAGAGGCCTTGGAAGCTTTGGGAGGGGACAAGAAGATGGAGCAGTGGCCCACGAGGCACCAGGGCGCGCCCAGGGGGTAGGGCGCGCCCTGGTGGCTCCGTTTGACCTAACTCCGCCTCAATAAATTCTCTAAAATCAGGAAACCAACAGAGGAGTCCATGAAATACTTTTTCCGATGCTGCAAGCCTCTGTTCTCGAGAGATCCCATCTAGGAACCTTTTCCGGTATTCCGCCAGAGGGGGAATCAATCACGGAGGGGATCTATATCAACCTTGCCGCCCTTCCGATGATGTGTGAGTAGTTTACCATAGACCTATGGGTCCATAGTTAGTAGCTAGATGGCTTCTTCTCTCTATTTGATCCTTAATACTATGTTCTCCTTGATGTTCTTGGAGCTCTATTCAATGGAATTCCTTTTTGCGGTGTGTTTGTTGGGATCCAGTGAATCGTGAGTTTATGATCAGATTATCCATGAATAATATTTGAGTTTTCTCTGAAATCTTTTATCCATGATTTTTATGGCTTCATATTTCTCTCCAGTCTATTGGTTTGGTTTGGCCAACTAGATTGATTTATCTTGCAATGGGAGAGGTGCTTTGTGATGGGTTCGGTCTTGCGGTGCTCAATCCCAGTGATAGTAGGGGACATGAGACGTATGTATCATTGCTAATAAGGGTAAAAATATTGGGTTTATTCATGCATGAGTTTACTTTTTATACATCATGTCATCTTGCTTAAGGCATTACTCCGTTCTTTATGAACTTAATACTCTAGATGCATGCTGGATAGCGGTCGATGTGTGGAGTAATAGTAGTAGATGTAGGCAGGAGTCAGTCTACTTTGTCTCGGACGTGATGCATATATACATGATCATTGCCTTGGATATCGTCATGATTATTTGCTTTTCTATCAATTGTCCAACAGTAATTTGTTTACCCATCGTATAGTATCTTCAAGAGAGAAGCCTCTAGTGAAAACTATGGCCCCGGGTCAGGACTTCTATCATATATTAAAAATCCTAAAAATACCTTGCTGCAATTTTTCTTTCTTTATTTTATTTTGTATTTTTTCGATCTATCTATCTGTCACCATACAATTTAATCTTGCAATTAACCGCCAAGGGATTGACAACCCCTTGTTCGCGTTGGGTGCAAGGATTTGTTATTTTGTGTGCAGGTGCTGCTAACGAGTTGTTGCATGGTTCTCCTACTGGATTGATAACCTTGGTTTCATAACTGAGGGAAATACTTATCTCTACTGTACTGCATCACCCCTCCTCTTCGGGGAAAACCCAACGCAGCTCATAAGTAGCAGGAAGAATTTCTGGCACCGTTACTGGGGAGACATCATCAACATCTACCAAGTACCTACGCATAAAATTTCATCTCATTGCATTTATTTTATTTGCTTTTGCCTCTCATTTTCATATCCCCCACTTCTAAAAAGTTTTCATAAAAAATACAAAAATATTTTTCGTTTGCCTTTTTCTTGTTTGCTTCTTTGCTTGCTTGTTATCTTGTTTGCGTAGTCACGATGTCTCAAGAAAATACAAAATTGTGTGATTTTTCCAATACTAATAATAATGATTTTATTAGTACTTCGATTGCTCGTCCTGCCGCTAGTGTGGAGACTTGTGATATTAATGCCGCTTTGTTGAATATTTTTATGAAAGAACAATTTTCTCGAAAGTCCTAGTGAAGGTGTTGCATCCCATCTTAACACTTTCATAGAATTGTGTGATATGCAAAAGAAAAAAAATGTGGATAATGATATTGTGAAATTAAAATTATTCCCGTTCTCATTGCAGGATCGTGCAAAAATTTGTTTTTCATCTTTGCCATGAAATAGTATCGATTCTTGGGATAGGAGTGAAGATGCTTTTATTACCAGTATTTTCCTCCCGTGAAAATTATTTCTCTTAGAAATAAAATTATGAATTTCAAGCAACTTGAGCATGTTGCCCAATCTTGGGAAAGGATGCAACTAATGAAAAGTAATTCCCTTCTCATGGTTTAAATTTATGGATGATCATACAAAAAAATTATGTGGCAATAAATTTTGTCTCTAGAAATCTTTTAGAATCCATCACGGGTGGTACTTTTATGGAAATTACATTGGGGGAAGCTAATAAATTGCTTGATAATATTATGGCATATTATTCACAATGGCATACTGAAAGAGCTCCTACTAGTAAAAAAGTGAATATGTTGAAGAAATAAGTACTTTGAGTGAAAAAGTTGATGCGCTTATGAAATTGGTTGATACAAAAATACTCCTATTGATCCTAATGATGTGCCATTGTCCACTTTGATTTAGCAAAAGTATGATCCCGTAGACATGAATTTTGTCTCCCGATATAATTTTAATAGTAATGCTTATAGAGGAAATTTCAATCCTAGACCGTTTCCAGGAAATTCCTCTAACAATTATGGCAATTCCTATGGTAATTCCTGTAGTAATAATAATAGGATATCTCTGATCTTGAGAATAATATCAAAGAATTTATTAATGCTCAAAAAGTTTTCAACACTACGATAGAGGAGAAATTGAATAAACTTGATGATATGTCTAGGAGCATTGATAGAATTATTCACGATATGGAAAATCTTAAGACATATTAATGAATCAATCAAAGCTTTATATGTCTCCATGGATGAGAGTAACAAAAGAACCGCTATGCTAAAAGGTAAATGAGAATTTTAGAAAAAAGCAATTCCTCCCAGTTTCTGTCGTAGTAATGATGAGGATATTAATATGGTTCGTGTTTCATCTATTGACTCCTTGTTTAGCAATATAAAACTTGATGAGAAGGGTTGTTTGTGCAATGATAGGCCCCTTATGTTTTGAAGTTTGTTGACATAAACAGTATGGGACTTATGTGTTTGCTAGTGCACACAGAGTAACAGGTCCCTGAGATATTGAGGAGTTTGATGAAAACGATGAAGATAATCTCCCTACGATGCAGTGAAGGTTATCATCGAAGATTATGATAACAAGAGTAACCCCTCAAAAATTCCTGAAGTGAAGCAATTGGTTCGGTGTCTGTCCGAAGAAAATGTCTGCGTCCGAGGAGATTGAAGACGAAGTGAAGATGTAGCATTTATTTCGTTGTTATTCTTCTCTTTATTGTGTCATAGGACCACCGTACTATTAAGAGGGGTGTAGCGTTCGAAACTTTGATTCTCTGATGCTAAACCCAAATCCTATGTAAGTTGCGACAGAAATCTCTTTGTGTTCCGAGCAAATACTTGCCAGCAAGAGACTGAGATCTTCTTCGTTGCGAGAGATTTGTCTCGGACCGAGGAGTTAGCATTAATTGTTCCTCAAGTAATGTTACCGTTGCTCCAAAATCCGATCGTTGTGAACATATCGGTTGGCCATTGGCTAGACCGCGTGTCCAAAATGGTCATTTCCTATCGGGGAAGGTTGCGACTATAAATAGCCACCCCACGCTGGCTTTTTCGGGTGGCTGCTCCGTTTGATTCTGAGAAGGTTGTTGAGCACCCCCCTCTCTGAGCGATTTGAGTTTAAAATCCACCAAGAGAAAACCCATAGAGCCGAAGAATTAGATAGTGGTTCAGCATCACTTGAATCTAAGTCCAGTACACTCCGCTACTCTTGAGAGCTGCAAACTCTCTAGACCATTAGGTGTCAATTTTTTCAGAGACCAAGAGTGATTGTGGTTCTCGAAGAAGAAGAAGTCTGTAAAGGTTCGGAGATCGCCTCAAGTATCTACCACGAGTAATCGACATTGGTTGACGAACCAATTGTCGAGGAGAATAGGGTGAAGAGAGTTTATTTCCGTGTTAAGTCACAACCCCTCCAACCAGACGTAGTCCTTGTGCAAAAGGATGAACTGGTCTAACAAATACCCTATCGCCATCGAGCACCACTATTTATCTTTGTCACCCATGTTTCCATTCGATATGTTTTCCATCATGTGATTTGTCTAGATGCATGTTTAGTTTCCATTCAGTACTTAATTTTAGCTCGCTGTAGTTTGTTTTTCATTCACTCCGCAGCTGGGTTCCGAGAGTTTTGAGATTTCCAAAGAAATTTTAAAACACCCATTCACCCCCCTCTGGTAGACATACTTCGTTCCTACAATTGGTATCAGAGCAAGGTACTCCTTGACTCTGCTCATTTTAGTCTAATGACTTTGGAGTTTAAGTATAAATTCAGTGAGCTACAAGTCGCATCTCAAGATTCCCATATTCGATGGACGGACTATTCCTTGTGGAAGGAGAAGATGAAGATCCGTATCTGAGCTATAGATGATGATATGTGGAATGTGGTGCAGCTGGGTTCACCGTTGCAATACCTCAAGTCCCCACTGACGAGGAGAAGAAACTCATTCAGATGGATGCTCAAGCCAAAGATGAAATTGGTGACCATCTCTCTCGAACGCAATTTCTTAGATATCACCGGTGTGAAACTGCGAAGGATTTGTGGGACGTTATCGACAAGATAAATGAAGGAGTTCCAACTCAGAAAGAAGCTCGAATTGACACTCTTCGAGCAAAATTCAATCGGTTCAAGCGCATTGGAAATGAAAGCTGCCAGCAAACCTACGACCGTCTCAGTGACATAGCAAATGAGCTTCAAGGTCTCGACGCCAAAGACGACACTGATACGTCTTCGTGGTATCTACGTTTACTAACGCTTTTCCTCTTGTTTTGGACTCTAATTTGCATGATTTGAATGAAACTAACCCGGACTGACGCAGTTTTCTGTAGAACTACCATGGTGTTGTTTTTGTGCAGAAATAAAAGTTCTTGGATTGGAACGAAACTTTTTGGAGATTTATTTTAGAATAATAAAAAATACTAAAGCCAAAAACCACCGGAAGGGGGCCCCTGGGTGAGCACAATGCACCAAGGCGCCCCCTCCAGGCGCGCCCAAGTGGGTTGTGCCCACCTGGTGGTCCCGCAGACCCTGATCCCGACTCCATAAATACCTATTTTTGGAGAGAAAAAATAGGGAGAAAGAATTATCGCGTTTCACGAGACGGAGCCGCCGCCACCTCCTAATCTTCATCGGGAGGCCAGATCTGGAGTCTGCTTGGGGTTCCGGAGAGGGGGATCTTCGTCATCACCAAGCCGTCTCCATCGCCAATTCCATGATGGTCCCCACCGGGAGTGAGTAATTCCCGCGTATGCTCGCTGGTCAGTGAGGAGTTGGATGAGATTCATCATGTACTCGAGTTAGTTTTGTTAGGGCTTGATCCCTAGTATCCATTATGTTCTGAGATTGATGTTGTTATGACTTTGCCATGCTTAGTGCTTGTCACTTTGGGCCCGGGTGCCATGATTTCAGATCTGAACCTTTATATTATCACCATTATATCTATGTTCTAGATCCGATCTTGCAAGTCATATTCACCTACTACGTGTTATGATCCGTAAACCCCAGAGTGACAATAGTAGGGATACTTTCCGGTGATGAGTGTAGTTTGAGTTCATGTATTCACTATGTGTTAGTGCTTTGTTCCGGTTCTCTATTAAAAGGAGGCCTTATAATATCCCTTAGTTTCCATATGGACCCCGCTACCACGGGAGGGTAGGAAAAAAGATGTCATGCAAGTTCTTTATAAGCACATATGACTATTTATGGAATACATGCCTATATTATATTTATGAACTGGAGCTAGTTTTGTATCGCCTTAGGTTATGACTGTTATATGATGAATATCATCCAACGAATCTACCGATCCAATGCCTACGAATTTCCTACATATTGATCTTGCTAAGTTACTATTGCTGATGTTACTGTTTCACTTGCTACAAAATCACTGCTACCACTGTTACTGTTACTATTGCTATTACTACTACTACTACTATCAAAACTATCATATTACTGTGCTACTGATCACTTTACTGCAGATAATTAATCTCCAAGTGTGGTTGAATTGACAACTCAGTTGCTAATACTTGCAAATATTCTTTGGCTCCCCTTGTGTCGAATCTAGAAATTTGGGTTGAATACTCTACCCTCGAAAACTGTTGCGACCCCCTATACTTGTGGGTTATCAAGACCTTTTTCTGGCGCCGTTGCCGGGGAGCATAGCTATGTTTGTTGAGTCACTTGGGATTAGTATCTATTTATCATTATGAAGAATCTGAAGGATACCAAGACTAAGATTTTTCCCTCTAAGACGAGGGGAGGTAAGGAACTGCCATCTAGCTCTGCACTTGATTCACTTTCTATTTTGAGTAGACTTGCAACACCACCACATGCTATTAATCCTGATATGTCACAAGTTATTGATGATACTACTTCTATGAATGATACTCATGATGATGCTAGTACCCTGCTTGATGATAATATGCCACTAGGTGAATTTCTTGATGAACAAACTGCTAGAGCTAAAGGTATGGAGCATGCTGAAACTGATGAAATTATTGAATCTGATGAAGTAATTGAAACTGAAAATCCTGAAACACCTATTAGACCTAGCCCTCACAGATATGAAATGCCTAAGATACCTGAAGGTTATGTTATGGATGAGGAGACAACTAGAGATTTTCTTGCTTGCAATGATAGAGATGATCTTAAGAAATTATTATGCAAGCCGAAAGAGAAATCTTTGAATGCTAGAATGAAATGTGACCCTAAGTTTGCTACTTCACCTATCTTTGTTGTTGATAAGGATTATGAATTCTCTGTCGACCCAGAGTTAATTACTTTGGTTAAATCTGATCTTTCCATGGCTATGAAACTAAAACTGTTGTGGCGCACCTTACCAAATTAAATTATATAGCCGCCCTTTTTTCTCATGAGGATAAAATTCACTACTATTATATTCTCAAATTATGTCTGTTCTCATTAAAGGTCGATGCTAAGATATGGTACAATACTCTTGCCCCTGGTTGTGTGCGTAGTCCCTAGGATATGATTTATTACTTCTTAGAAAAATATTTTCCTGCTCATAAGAAACAAGCTGCCTTGTAGGAAATATTTAACTTTGTGCAAATTGAAGAAGAGAGTCTCCCACAAGCTTGGGGGAGGCTCCTCCAATTGCTTAATGCTTTGCCTGATCATCCACTTAAGATAAATGAAATACTTGATATCTTCTATAATGGATTAACCGATGCTTCTAGGGACTTCCTAGATAGTTGTGCTGGTTGTGTTTTCAGGGAATGAACTGTTGAACATGTTGAGGAATTATTGCATAACATATTGAAAAAATTATGATGATTGGACTCTTCCTGAACCACCGTTTAAACCCACTCCGAAGAAGAGGGGTATCTTATATCTTAGTCCTGAAGATATGCAAGAGGCAAAGTAAAGTATGAGAGAAAGACGTATTAAAGCAGCGGATGTTAAAATTTACCTCCTATTGAAGTGATACACATACTTGATGCACCACCACCCAAGGTGGTAGAGGTAAACTCTTTAATGAAATTTGATGAAAAGGACAATCCTTATAATATGCATCCTAGTCAATGCCTTTATGAGTTTGATAACTACATTAGAAAACAAGATCACTACAGTGAAAATGTGATGGAAGAATTGAAATACAACTATGATATGTGATACGTCTCCAACGTATCTATAATTTTTTATTATTCCATGCTATTATATTATCTGTTTTGGATGTTTTAAATGCATTAATATGCTATTTATATTATTTTTGGGACTAACTTATTAACCTAGAGCCCAGTGCCAGTTTCTGTTTTTCCTTGTTTTTGAGTTTTACAGAAAAGGAATATCAAACGGAATAAAACTTTCGTGATGATTTTTCTTGGACCAAAAGCCACCCAGCAAACTGGGAGAGGGGCCCAGAAGAGTCCCGAGGGCTCCACAAGCCCTCAAGGTGCGCCCCTGGCTTGTGGGCCCCACGGGACTCCTCCAACCCTAATTTTTGCTCTATAAATTCTCAAATATTCCCAAACGACCAGAAGCGTCCACCAAAATACTTTTTCGCTGCCGTAACCTTCTGTTCCCTTGAGATCCCATCTTGGGGCCCCTTCCGGCACCCTGCCGGAGGGGGATTCGATCACGGAGGGCTTCTACATCAACTCTGTTGCCCTTCCGATGAAGCGTGAGTAGTATACCACAGACCTACAGGTCCATAGCTAGTAGCTAGATGGCTTCTTCTCTCTCTGTCTCTAGGATCTTCAATACAATGTTCTCCTTGATGTTCTTGGAGATCTATCCGATATAATATTCTTTTACGGTGTGTTTGTCGAGATCCGATGAATTGTGGATTTATGATCGGTTTATCTATGAATATTATTTGAATCTTCTCTGAATTCTTATATGCATGATTTGATATCTTTGTATTTCTCTTCGAATTATCGGTTTGGTTTGGCCAACTAGATTGGTTCTTCGTGCAATGGGAGAGGTGCTTAGTTTTGAGTTCAATCTTGCGGTGTCCTCACCCAGTGGCAAAGTAGGGGTAGCGAGACACGTATTTGTATTGTTGCCATCAATGGTAAAAACATGGGGTTTTCATCATATTGCTTGAGTTTATCCCTCTACATCATGTCATCTTACTTAAGGCGTTACTCCATTCGTATGAACTTAATACTCTAGATGCATGTTGGATAGTTGTCGATGTGTGGAGTAATAGTAGTAGATGCAGAATCATTTTGGTCTACTTGACACGGACGTGATGCCTATATTCATAATCATTGCCTTGGATATTGTCATAACTTTGCGCTTTTCTATCAATTGCTCGACAATAATTTGTTTGCCCACCGTAAGCCTATAGTGAAACATATGGCCCCCGAGTCTATTTTCCATCATATATTTTCAGATCTATAAACCAAAAAACCCAAAAATATATTGCTGCAATTTATATACTTTTATTTTTTTACATTTTAGTAATCTTTTATATCTATCTCTATGAGATCTCACCTTTGCAAGGGACCGTGAAGGGAGTGACAACCTCTTTATCGCGTTGGGTGCAAGTGTTTGATTGTTTATGCAGGTGCATAGATTGTAGACTTGCGTGTACCTCCTACTGGATTGATACCTTGGTTCTCAAACTGAGGGAAATACTTATCTCTACTTTGCTGCATCACCCTTTCCTCTTCAAGGGAAAACCAACGCAAGCTCAAGAAGTAGCAATACGATTGCTTGCTTGAGTGACTTGTTATTTAGAATCTCTAATGATGTTAGAGGCGTAGGAAAACATGCTTCTATGGTTCATACTCAGTTAGAACAAGTTGCTAAATCTCAAAGAGAGTTACTTGATGAAATGAACAATAATATCAATGATCATGCTATTAGAGTAGTAACTAGAGGAGGTAGAATGACTCAGGAGCCACTTTATCCTGAGGGACACCCAAAAAGAATTGAACAAGACTCTCAAAGAATTAACACTGACGCACCTAGTCCTTCTAAAAAGGAAAAGGAAAAAAATGACAGGACTTTGCATACCTCTAGTGAACCTGAAATAGAAAAGCCTCCTGAAGAAAATAATGATGTTTCTATCTCTGATGCTGAAACTCAATCTTGTAATGAACATTCATCTAGTGATAATGATGATGTTTATGAAGACACTCAACTAGACAATGATAAACCAGCAAATAAGGATGTCAAGATAGAACCTGTCGTTGATCTTGATAACCCACAACCTAAAAACAAAAGATATGATAAAAGAGACTTTGTTGCTAGAAAATATGGAAGAGAAAGAGAACCATGGGTTCAAAAACCCATGCCCTTTCCACCAAAACCAACTAAAAAGAAAGATGATGAAGATTTTGAATGCTTTGCTGAAATGCTTGGGCCAGTCTTTTTGCGCACTCGCTTGACGATATTTTAAAGGTGGCCCCTTATGCAAAATACATGAAAGACATCATCACTAATAAGAAAAAAATACGGGAAGCTGAAATCTCCCCCATGCTTGTTAATTATTCTTTTAAGGATGGAGTACCTAAAAAACTTGGAGATCCGGGGATACCAACTATACCTTGCTCCATCAAAAGAAACCATGTTAAAACTGCTTTGTGTGATTTAGGAGCCGGTGTTAGTGTTATGCCTTTCTCCTTATATAAAAGAATTGATTTGAATAATCTCACACATACTGAAATATCTTTGCAAATGGCTGATAAATCAACTGCCATACCTATCGGTATTTGTGAGGATGTGCCCGTTGTTGTCGCAAATGTTACCATCTTAACTGACTTTGTTATACTTGAGATGCCCGAGGACGACAACATGTCGATTATCCTTGGTAGTCCTTTTTTGAATACTGCAGGGGCTGCTATTGATTGCAATAAAAGCAAGGTCACATTTCATATCAATGGTAATGAACATATGGTGCACTTTCCGAAGAAACAGTTCCAAGTGAATGGTATTAATGTTATTGAAAAATCTCCGGCACTCACTATTGGAAGTTTTCAACTACCTCTACATACTACCAAAAGAAATATGAAATGCTTATTGTTGGGGACATGCATATCCCCGTTGAGGTAACTTAGTGTTTTATGAAAGTTCTTTGGTTTCATGCTAATCGAAGGTGGTTGTTAATAAGACTTGATCAACCTTATTAATGGATCATTTTTTAGAGGTATGAAGTTGATGAATTTAGTAGGCACTACCTTCTGTCGTTACCCTTTGTTTTCTATTTTTCTTAGTTAAATAAAATAAAATACCATGTTTATCCCGTTTTCTGGATTTTTCGTGAAATAAAAAAATAACCCAAAAGTAAAAGTGCTCAGAATGCCCTGAAAATTAATACATTTTTTCTGAATATTTCTGAATTTTTAGTACAAATAACATCAGAGGGGGGGGGTGCACCAGGTGGGCACAACCCACCTGGGCGCGCTAGCAGCCCCAGGCACGCCCTGGTGGGTTGTGGTCCCCGCGTGGGCCCCCTCACTTATCTCTTTAGCCCATGTCATCACCTACCTCCAGAAAAAATCACCATTGCTCTCTCTCTCTCACTCGTGTCCTTGCTCTCAAACCCGCGGATTTCGATCTCTTAGCTCAAAGCTCCATTTCCAAAACTGTTTTGGGGGATTGCTACTTGGTATGTGACTCCTCCATTGCTCCAATTAGTTTTTGCTTTAGTGATTTATATTTTGAATAATTCTCTACTCTTGGTGCTGCTGTAGATGAGCTTGCATATTGAATTATTAGAGTTCTAAGTAGTTTGAATGCTTGATATGGCCTCTATGCATCTCTATGAGTAGTTTCTATCAATCTTGTGAAGTTTTGTTGACAAAAAAATTGTGGACTAAAAATTTCAGAATTTTATTATAGGAATAAGATGAGTTTCTTTAGGAGTTCGTCGAGGAGGTCTTCGGAGGCATCATCTAGTAATGGCTCAGTGCGCTGTTCTTATGTTGAACCAAGCGCAAGTTCGATACGAGAAGCAGCTATCAAATCCTGCCTATGGCAATGCAACGATTTTATGGTGAGTGCAAGTATTAAGGAAGAATTTGAGCAATATGTTCACAACGCTGAGCTCGGTCCCTACATAGAAGATAAGTGCAACCAACTGTAGGAGATATGCCCTAGAGGTAATAATAAATGTTATTGATTATCTCCCTGTTCATAATTATGTTTATGTTCCATGCTATAACTGCTTTGGTTCCCGAGCCCGTATATCCATAAAGGCTCTGGGGAGAACCCATATGCACGTGTGAAATAATAAACGGTAAAATGTATTCCTAGTCGTGCCTCTAAGACTAGCTCAAGTGTTGCATGATGATTATGTTTTCCCAATCATGGGCATGTCTATGCCAAGCAACTTTGAGGGCACAATGTCAGGAAGGACATTTGTGTTGAATCGACCCGAATTGATGTTATGCTATGAGATACATTCGTCACAAGTTAATGGTTTATAACACAGAGATAGTTAATGTTTGCATAATTCCTTAGACCATGAGAGTATCGAGTTTCTTCATGCTTGCTTCATGAACTTTGGGGTTTGTTAAACGTCATCCGTAATTGGATGGCTATTACGGCGGCTTACGGGTTCATGGGAAAGTATGTTAAGTAACTTGATAGCTCGAGATTGGGATTTGCTCCTCCGATGATGGAGAGATATACTCGGGCTCACTCGGTGTTACGGTGTCCATCATCGTCTGGCCAGACACTTTGTGATTTGATCACGGGGATGCCGGAACACGAAACGAGAAAAGAGAACAAAACCGGTAACGAGGTAACTTGCATAGTGGAGAAAGTGTTGGCCCACGGGGATGCAATAAATCTCACCTCAGGTGTTTGTGGTATATCGTGAAGCAACAGGAATAGCTCACCTCAACTGGAGGTTCACTCGAATATTCATTCGTGTGGGTATAGGGATCAATATGGGTGTCCACGGCTCCGATGTTGATCATTGATCGGAAGGGGTTCCAGGTCATGTCTATACTTCACCGAACCTATAGGGTCACACGCTTAAGGGTCATCTATCTGCTGAATACTAGACAGGGACTAAGAGAAAATCATCGAAAAAGTTTCGGACACCGGAAAAGTTTCGGACAGCGAAAAAGTTCCGCAGAGAGAGGTCACCGGATGAGTTCCGATGAAACTGAAAGGTTGTTTCAGGGGATACCATAAAGTCAAATTGGTTTCGGCACATGCCTGATAATTCTTGGAGGATGCCAGAATCATTCTGGAAGCTTTCTGGAATTTTCCGGGATAATAACCGGATATGCTCCGGAGCTGCCGGAACCACTTCAGATGTTTTTCGCAGATGAAATTCACTAATCTGAAATTGTTTCAGAACGAATCCGAAATCATTTTAGTGGGTACTGGAATTATTCTAAGACCCACAGAAATATTTTCGGATTTAGTGGACGCGAAAAATTGTCTTCATGAATAGTGAAAACGCATTCTTGTTTGCTTTTCGCAGATGAAAATCACTAAACCGAAATTGTTTCAGAACGCGTTGAAAAATATTTTAGTGGGTACTGGAAATGTTCTGAGCCCACATAAATATTTTCAGTTCGAACGGACGCTGAAAAATGTCGTCATGAATAGTGAAAGTGTTTTTTGCTTGGCTTCTTGGAGAAGCCACCTTGAGGGCCTTTTTGGTATTTCCCCCCTTGGCTTCTTGGAGAAGCCACCCTTGGGCTTGGCCTATAAATAGGGGTGGAGGGGGCTGCCTAAAGGATCATCCCTTGCTCTCATACACATGCCATGCATTATCTGGCTTCTTCTCTCCCTCCCACGAAAAGAGTTTCGTAGAGCCGTAAGGCTGTCTGGGTTCCGACAGGAACTAGTTCTGGACGGCAAAGCCCTGCCGGATAGATGACACTGTATGTGTGCAACTCTGTAGAGAGATCGTAGTTTCGGTCTTAGTTTGTGAGTGCCTCCCGAAGGGCTGTCCGAGTGACCGTTCGAGTTTCGAAGGTCCTCCCGAAGGGCTGTCCGCGACACCGTCCGGGGGGGCTGTTCGACCGCCTCCCGAAGGGTTGTCTGAGGAGCAGATGAGGGTATACATCCTCGCGGTTGGGAGGTTGTAAATCCTAGCTGCGGGGATCTGCACCGCCGATCGTCATCGACTCTACTTCCCGCTGCGCTACGTGTCGGTAACGAAAAAGATCAAACCTTGTATGCAGTCTCCATAGTGGTCCTGGGCTGGTGCATAGGTCGGAAATTTTTTGTTTTCTGCTGCGTTCCCCTTCAGTGGCATCATGAGCCGTGCTATGCATAGATGCAGGTTGCGATCTAGAATACATAGAGATGTATGGGTATTGCATAATATAATTAGGTAGTAGATGAGATCTATTGCTGAAAATTATTTATGCGGGTGACAGATGAAATCTGTTACCCGATGTTCTTGTTGCTTCCCTAGAATTTGCGTTTGCTCAATCTCGAGACAGCATGGTGGAATTTGACAAAGTTCTGGCAATCTGTGATCCTGATTGATCATGGAAGTGCTATCAGTTCTTTGGGTTCTGCCGTAGTCAAAAGAAAGATGAAATTCGCAGACGACAGGGCAATGCAGATATGATCTGCACGGGGGTCATGCGTATGACGAAGTTTAGTATGGGGTTCGAGATTTTATTGTCTCGTGCTTCATACACCCTGCAAAGTTAATCTAGCGACATGAACTATCATACTTGATGATGAACGTTGGTCGCTGCGGTTTAAGTCAAAACCTTAGAAGCCACGTAAAATAAATTTTGCATAAACCGATTAGAGGCGTCTAACTTGGTTTTGCAGGATGTGCATGTGATGTGGTATAGCAGTGCTCATACTAATTCGATTATGTATGAGATGACTATATGATGTAATTTGATTAACATGACCTGCGTGTCATGATTCGGCATGATGGCTGGAGCCATATGATTGCACTTTAATGACCTGCGTGTCAACCTTGTTGTAATGCATTATTTTGTTAGCTATAGAGATAGCAATATTATCTGGTGCATCGACAAGGTGGTGGCAATCTTCGCGAAGGTGAACACCGACGCGAATGCCGAAGACGAAGAAATGAAATACTTCTCCATCAGAAAGGGCTATACCATATCATGCTATTATGAATTGCCTGAGATGTTTATCCCTTATGATGCACCCTTCTTGATTGCGCGGTAGTCGCTTTTATTAGGGTGATCTCTCACTTAAAATATCAAGTAGTTAGTGTTCTCCCAAGTGTAGCACCGTCACGGCACCTATCTTTTCGGGGTGCGCCATGGATGCATGGGTATGAACGATTAGAGAAGTGTGATGCGGTGAGGTCAGACCTCGCAGCAAGATCACTTGGTTGTCTTGACGTTCATGGCAGGATCGTCCTGAGCTCGGAACACACGCATCGAAAGATGAGCAAGAGTCACATAGAGATGTGATCGGCAAGTTGGCCTACCGATTAAAATTCCCGTTATGAGATGATGATTCTATGGCGATGAATTGAAGTCTGGATCTTGTATCACTCAAAATTAATTGTGAGAGCACTGTTGAATTAACATGTTTAATTCTCAGTGCAATTAATTATGAACACTGTCTAAGTGTTTCTTGCATAATAGTTGTAGAATAATGGCTCGCATTTCCACCTTCCCTATTAAAATTGAATAGCTGTTAAATATCTGGTTAAAACTTTACGATTGGTAACGTAATATGAGGATTGTCCTCAAAAGTGCCGAGAAGGACTTTGTCCTATCGCATGCTTTCCGTATCCTCCCGCTAATGCTATGGATCATGTCACTCTCGTCCTTCGATCCAAAAGCTAGAATTCTGTTACGGTCAAGTGGAATATGTTTGCTTCCATGAAACCCAAACTTCGAAAGTTGGGATAGTTATATGATATTCATGGAACTGAAAATTATTTTCAGATACAAACAAAGCAATGTTTGTTTGCAAGTATTAGTAAAAGTGTTTACTATGCATTTGACTGTTGGTAAAGGGATCCAGAAGAACGCCTGTCATATAATGAAAGGTGAATAAAACAACAACTTAAAGAGAAAGGAAGTGTCCAAAGGGTGTTAGTATGACTTACACGCCTAGGAAGTCCGGGGCTAATGCCACTCTTAAGTTGGGTACTTCTTCTGAGAGTAGGAGAAATACTAAAAGTTAAACTGTTAGAAGTATAAAGGCAAAAGGAAAGAAGAGTGGAATATCCAGCTCATGTATGAATGTCATACAAGTTTTTGATGTATAGAAGGCTGGTCAAAGATATAGTTCTTGCGAATTATGGTTAAACATGTTAATCACTAATTCTTGGGTATTGTGAGTTCATCACAAAAATGCCCGCTCGATTGCATTCTGTTGCAACTCGATGTAAGAACTACTATGGCCTGAAAGACTAGCTAGAAATGAGGTTAAGGTATACACAGGGAACATAGTAAATGTTACTATACCTTCCATCGGTGTATTGCCGTCTGTATTTATTTTCATAATTCATTTAGAGTTTTACAAACTCTATCCCATTGCATAAGGTATCTTGCAAGAAGGTTGTTCATAAGAGAACTTTTTATGTTCGATGTTATGAATAACACAAGGGCCATACTTTCATTATGAATGAGATGTATGTTATGAATATTGATAATAATACAATACCTCTGGGTTTACTTTCATAATTCATTTTAGAGTTTCATACACTCTAGCCCATTGCACAATGTTTGTTGCAAAAGAGTTGTTCATAAAAACAACAATTGTTGTTAAGTATTATGAATAACATAAGGGCCATACTTCCATCATCGATGGGACGTATGTTATGAATATTGAGGGTAATATGATACATCCATAACACTGACGCTAAATGTCGCAAGACTAAAAGAATACCACACAAGTGTGGCACTACATTTGGTCACATTGGAGAAACCCGCATGGAAAATTCCATTATGATGGATTTTGAAGTCTTTTTGATTTTGAATCATCTGACACTTGCAACTTTCCTCCGAAAAGTGAAGTGACTAAAATACCGTTCACAGGCCATAAGGAACGAACAACAAACTTATTAGTGATCATACATTTGATGTGTGTAGTCCGATAAGTGTTGTTAGTGGTGGATTTATTTATCTTCAGAAATGACTCAAGTAGATATATGGATATTTACTTGATGAGACGTAAGTCTGGATCTTTTGAAATCATTCGAAAGGTTCTCAAAAATGAAGTAGAAGTTATTGTAACAAGAAAATTATGTTTCTGCAATTTGATTGCACAAAGGAATATTTGAGTTACATGTTTAGTGAATGTCTGATGAGTTGTGAAAGGGGTTTCATAACTTGCACCTCCCGGAACACCACTGCAAGTGGAAAGTCCGTGGAGATGTAATCAAACCATTTATGACATGGTAAGGTCAAAGATGACATAAATAAATTTGCCATTATCCCTTTTAAAGTGATGCTTTAGAGACTGCGGCTTTTACACTGAAAAGAGCTACATCGGGTCTGTTGAAATGAAGCCATGGTATGGTACGCCCAACCATCTTATTTCTTTTCTTAACATTTGGAATATGGGGCTTGTGTAAAAGGTTACAAACCTATTCCAAATCAGACAAGTGCTACTTTGTAGGTTATACCAAAATGTTGGGTATTCCTCCCTCACTATACCGAGGCAAATAGTTTTGCCGCGAAACGGTGTGCTTTTAAAGAGAATGGTTCTTTCAAAAAGGTGAGTGGGAGAATAGTGCAACTCGACGAGATAAACAGTATCTACGTCATCAGATCAAAGGAAAGAGACCTTGGAAGTAATTCCAGAGTTTCCTACTACGACTGATACGGAAGTCTCTACAATAAAATGTATGAACTTCGGTCGAACTTGCAGCTGAACCACGTAGGCAAGGCTCGTGCAAACTTCTCAGGTGCGCAAACGAGATATTGTTGATAGACAACATTATACCTACGATACACAAGGAAGCGTTGATGGGCCCTGACTCCGGAATTGGCTAAATGCCAATACAACCCGAGTTAGTTTCCATATAAGTGATTCAAGATTAAAACCTTGATACACCTTTCGGAAGACTTAGAGTCTAACGAATATTTGTGGAACTTAAAACTGATACGGATAAAATGTTTTATCCATAAAGCTCGACTTGTTGAAATAACAAGTTCAAGAGTTGACTACGATGAGGTTGTTTTCATCGTAGCGATGCTTAAAGTCGGTTCGGGTTGAACTAGCAATTAATACATATTTCAATCATGAGATATGAAACATGGATGATAAAAGGATTTCCATCTGATGGAAATGAAAGCTAGGACTTGTATATGATACAGTCCAAAGTAATTTGTCGATCCAGAGGATGCTAGTAGGTATGCAAACTTCAGAGTTCCAGCAATGGACAGAAGAGAGCAAAATGGAGTTGGAATCTTCGTGTTTTGATGAAATGGTCAAAGGGGTTTTGACTTCATCAATGGGTAACGAAGATGCTTGTAATTAAAGAAAGTAAGTGGGAGCATAATAATATTTCTAAAAACCTTATGTGCTTGGCACATTGGTAATTGGAAATAAATTTCTTGACACAAATTAGGACTTCATTTGAAAATAGTTTTTCGATGAAGTGCTTAGGCTAAATAGCCTCAATATTAGGCATGATGATCTATGGAGACAGATTTACCTAATGGGGCTAAGCAATGAATACATATTGACAAGATGCTAAAACCTTTTAGCATTTAAAACGCCAAGGAGTGATTCTTGCCAAAGTCACATGGAAAGAGTTTTTGCAAGACTCGGTGTCCCAAAACACTGATGAGTAAAATACATGATGCAGATTCCACACACTTTTGTGTTTGGATTAATCATGTATTCCATGGTATGTAAAACAACCAGATATGTCCGATACTCCCAAGGTGTTGCGAGTATGGATACCAAAGTGATCAAATTACTGATCATGGGACAACAGTGAAAGATGTCACAGAGTACTAGAGTAAGTACTGATGACATGGTTTTCTCGCAAGCAAAGATCATGAAGAGTTCGTTGTAAAATGTTACATCGATACAGTCTTCATCTTTTCTCCATGCGATTTTCGATTTAAATTAAGGGTTTTGTGTAACACACAATGTGGTGGCACAGTTAGTTGGAATTTGTTCAAACTAGTTACTGTGGCGAATTCTATAACAAGGGCTAAGTATGTTGACGCTTTAGAAGCGACAAAGAAGATGTTGAATCATATAGTTCATTCATGAACTTAGTATGGTTCCAAGATGGCTTTTGACAATGGGACACTACTGCAGATAGTTGCTCCATAACTCAGTCTGAGGAATCCAGGTTCGACCTGTGATTCACATACATACAAAGCCAAGTCCACACAAAATATGAATTTTGTGAAAACGTGAAAACGCGAGGACATGCAAAGATACACACGGAGCTGAAGTCGTCAGATCCGTTGGACATCAGGCTATACCACAAGCGAAGCATATTTACACCGGTGTGCCACAGGTGTGAAGTGCATTAGCATAAGCTAGATTATTGTCTCTAGTGCAAGTGGGAGTCTGTAGGAGATATGCCCTAGAGGTAATAATAAATGTTATTGATTATCTCCCTGTTCATAATTATGTTTATGTTCCATGCTATAACTGCTTTGGTTCCCGAGCCCGTATATCCATAAAGGCTCTGGGGAGAACCCATATGCACGTGTGAAATAATAAACGGTAAAATGTATTCCTAGTCGTGCCTCTAAGACTAGCTCAAGTGTTGCATGATGATTATGTTTTCCCAATCATGGGCATGTCTATGCCAAGCAACTTTGAGGGCACAATGTCAGGAAGGACATTTGTGGTGAGTCGACCCGAATTGATGTTATGCTATGAGATACATTCGTCACAAGTTAATGGTTTATAACACAGAGATAGTTAATGTTTGCATAATTCCTTAGACCATGAGAGTATCGAGTTTCTTCATGCTTGCTTCATGAACTTTGGGGTTTGTTAAACGTCATCCGTAACTGGATGGCTATTACGGCGGCTTACGGGTTCATGGGAAAGTATGTTAAGTAACTTGATAGCTCGAGATTGGGATTTGCTCCTCCGACGATGGAGAGATATACTCGGGCCCACTCGGTGTTACGGTGTCCATCATCGTCTGGCTAGACACTTTGTGATTTGATCACGGGGATGCCGGAACACGAAACGAGAAAAGAGAACAAAACCGGTAACGAGGTAACTTGCATAGTGGAGAAAGTGTTGGCCCACGGGGATGCAATAAATCTCACCTCAGGTGTTTGTGATATATCGTGAAGCAACAGGAATAGCTCACCTCAACTGGAGGTTCACTCGAATATTCATTCGTGTGGGTATAGGGATCAATATGGGTGTCCACGGCTCCGATGTTGATCATTGATCGGAAGGGGTTCCAGGTCATGTCTATACTTCACCGAACCTATAGGGTCACACGCTTAAGGGTCATCTATCTGCTGAATACTAGACAGGGACTGAGAGAAAATCATCGAAAAAGTTTCGGACACCGGAAAAGTTTCGGACAGCGAAAAAGTTCCGCAGAGAGAGGTCACCGGATGAGTTCCGATGAAACTGAAAGGTTGTTTCAGGGGATACCATAAAGTCAAATTGGTTTCGGCACATGCCTGATAATTCTTGGAGGATGCCAGAATCATTCTGGAAGCTTTCTGGAATTTTCCGGGATAATAACCGGATATGCTCCGGAGCTGCCGGAACCACTTCAGATGTTTTTCGCAGATGAAATTCACTAATCTGAAATTGTTTCAGAACGAATCCGAAATCATTTTAGTGGGTACTGGAATTATTCTAAGACCCACAGAAATATTTTCGGATTTAGTGGACGCGAAAAATTGTCTTCATGAATAGTGAAAACGCATTCTTGTTTGCTTTTCGCAGATGAAAATCACTAAACCGAAATTGTTTCGGAACGCGTTGAAAATTATTTTAGTGGGTACTGGAAATGTTCTGAGCCCACATAAATATTTTCAGTTCGAACGGACGCTGAAAAATGTCGTCATGAATAGTGAAAGTGTTTTTTGCTTGGCTTCTTGGAGAAGCCACCTTAAGGGCCTTTTTGGTATTTCCCCCCTTGGCTTCTTGGAGAAGCCACCCTTGGGCTTGGCCTATAAATAGCGGTGGAGGGGGCTGCCTAAAGGATCATCCCTTGCCCTCATACACATGCCATGCATTATCTGGCTTCTTCTCTCCCTCTCATGAAAAGAGTTTCGTAGAGCCGTAAGGCTGTCTGGGTTCCGACAGGAACTAGTTCTGGACGGCGAAGCCCTGCCGGATAGATGACACTGTATGTGTGCAACTCTGTAGAGAGATCGTAGTTTCGGTCTTAGTTCGTGAGTGCCTCCCGAAGGGCTGTCCGTGTGACCGTCCGAGTTTCGAAGGTCCTCCCGAAGGGCTGTCCGAGTGACCGTTCGAGTTTCGAAGGTCCTCCCGAAGGGCTGTCCGCGACACCGTCCGGGGGGGCTGTTCGACCGCCTCCCGAAGGGTTGTCTGAGGAGCAGATGAGGGTATACATCCTCGCGGTTGGGAGGTTGTAAATCCTAGCTGCGGGGATCTGCACCGCCGATCGTCATCGACTCTACTTCCCGCTGCGCTACGTGTCGGTAACGAAAAAGATCAAACCTTGTATGCAGTCTCCATAGTGGTCCTGGGCTGGTGCGTAGGTCGGAAATTTTTTGTTTTCTGCTGCGTTCCCCTTCACCAACATCTTAGCCTCACAGAACCTTTTAGTAAAGAATTTAAATTTCATCCTCGTGAGTCTAGAGTTTTGTTTAAACTTTATGACCACCCTTTTACCATGCCTCTAGATGCATTTAGTGGTATTTGTAAAATTCCATTTTGGGGTTCGCTGGACGAACCACCAAGATCTGAGTATGAGATATTCTTGACTAGCCTTTGATATGGTGAGACTAGAGGAGTGACACAAGGTAGAATAAAGAGCATTCATTTCCCATTGATTCAATACTTTGCACTCTTTAATGGCAAATGCATTATAGGCAAGCAGGATTGCATCACATTTTGTGCCCCTAACTTGAGCCTCATACACACTGCTCTGACTGGAATTAAATGTTATAATCTTCGAGCAATTGTTGCACGCAAATTGCTACACAATGCTGGTAGTGGTTATTTTTATGGTGGGATTTATGCTTCTCTGTTAGCTAAAGAGGTCGGTGTTACACCTCTGCCTTATGACCCCATCTTACCTACTCAGTACTTAGACTTTGAGGCCATGAAGCACTAGAAGTTCCTTAAGGGTGAAATAGATAACTATACTTATAACTTGTGATTCAATAAAGAATCCATTGTGGATACCTTTTTGCCTGCACCTGCTCTCTTTGATTTTCACAGCAAAGGAAGATATTATGTTCCTAAGAGCGAGGCCCGTGCGCACAACACAGAGGTCATAGCTGCTCGGCGGGCTGAGCTGGTTGCACCAAGAGCCTCCGTGAGCTACCACTCTAACTACTATGCAGGCTGCGGATGGTGATTACCAAGCTAGGCCAAAAGCATAAGCTTGGGGGAGTATGTATTTCCACCGACATTACATTCATGTTCACACATTTCAATCCAGTAGTCGGTGTCCACACTTTTTCATTGTATTATCCATACTAGATTTATTTTATCGCTTTCTTCTTGTGTGTTTGAAAAACTTTGAGAAAATCCAAAAAAATGTTTCTTGTTTCTTTTCGGTTTTTCTTTCTAGTTTAGTTTGTTGTAATATTAAAAAGAAAACCCAAAAAGATTTCCTTGTTCTTCTTCTTGCTTGTTGGGAGCTTTCCTGTGTAAATAGTTCTTGTTTTGCTTTTCTTTCTTTAGTTTTGCTTTCTTCAAGAAAACCAAAAACTCCAAAAATATTTTAGTGTGTTTCTCTGAAATTCTTTTCTTTTTATCGAGTCATACCACGGAGAAGATCACGATGAAAATATTGAGTGGCTCTCATATGCATTATTGTTGATCTAACAGAGAGCGCAAATTACCTTGTCTTCTCCTTTTGAAAAAAATGTTTGCAGATTCCAGCTTAGTCTATGGCACTCTTGCACTACTATTATTCTCATATCATTCGGTCGTGCAAGTAAAAGGCAATAATGATGATATTTGGTGAACTGGCTGTGGTAGAGAGAAACAGGTATGAACTCAACTTGTTCTATTTTTGTAAATATGTTTGATATTTGGTGAACTGGCTGTGGCAGAGAGAAATAGGTATGTTCTCATATCAATAATTCAGCATATTATGATCAAACATGTTTACAATGAAAATTAGAGATTATAGTTTCTCATTCCATGCTTAAGTAGCTAGGAGTGGATAATGATTTATCTTGGATGTCAACATTGCATTAAAATGATTGTGATGTGGTATGATGATATGGTATCACTACAAAAAATACACTTCTGTGATGATACGTGTTTGTCATAGTAGGTCACGTTTTTTTGTCATGCATGTACATCCATTACGATTTTATGACAGAATCAAGATAGTCATACCTGTGCTGTCGTAGAAGTGTTCCATGACATTACCAAAATTATCATCACGGAAGTGTCCACTTCCATGACGACAAATCGCGCGTCATAGAATTGCTTTCGTCAAGGGTAACCGACACGTGGCATCCACCGTAATGGGTCGCCGTTAAGCTATCGGGTTCCGGTTTGGACCTGATAACCCATTAACAGCCCGGGCCAATAGGGATTTTCCACGTGTAAAATTCTCAATGGCTAGAGGAACCACGTGTTGCCTCACCGTTGGGACAGATGTCATCCACTCATTGGACCGAAGGAGCCTATGATACATAGACATGTGGCACGGCCGAACAGAGGCCCATTCTGATGAAAAGGCCGGCCCATTTGACTTGGTCAAAAGGTAGCGGGCCGGTCCACGGAAAGCCTGTTAACGGCATGTTCGCATATAGCCCATTTACAGCCCGCTAGGTCATGGCCCATTACGGCTTATCCGAATTAGGCCCAGTAGCATCATCTAGGCCGTCCAGTATAATTCCAGCCCATTGTAACTTCCGGCCCATGTATGGCCCATGACGTCTTTCTGCCCATATGAGGCCCTTTGTAACTCTTGGCCCATTAACGACCCATGGTGAAACTGGCCCAAACAGTGTATCGCTTTATACCCATTAACCACCCATTAGTCCGTCGGCCGTTTGCAGCCCATGTTAACTTTCGGCCTTCTAAGGGCCCATTTATTCTTGGGCTCATTTCCAAAATTCGATTACTTACGGTCCGTTACTGGCCCGTTCCGCTTGTGGGCCAAATTCAGCCCGTGGTTACAGTCGGCCTGTTTGTGGCCCGTTAACACGTTGGTCTATTTTCATAGCGTCATCAATTACGGCCTATTAACTGAAGGAAATATGCCCTAGAGGCAATAATAAAGTTATTATTTTATTTCCTTATATCATGATACATGTTTATTATTCATGCTAGAATTGTATTAACCGGAAACATGATACATGTGTGAATACATAGACAAAACAGAGTGTCCCTAGTATGCCTCTACTTGACTAGCTCGTTAATCAAATATGGTTAAGTTTCCTAGCCATAGACATGTGTTGTCATTTGATAAACGGGACCACATCATTAGAGAATGATGTGATGGAAAAGACCCATCCATTAGCTTAACATTAATGATCGTTTAGTTTTATTGCTATTGCTTTCTTTATGACTTATACATGTTCCTCTGACTATGAGATTATGCAACTCCCGAATACCGGAGGAACACCTTGTGTGCTATCAAACGTTACAACATAACCGGGTGATTATAAAGATGCTCTACAGGTGTCTCCGATGGTGTTTGTTGAGTTGGCATAGATCGAGATTAGGATTTGTCACTCCCTGTATCGGAGAGGTATCTCTGGGCCCTCTCGGTAATGCACATCACTATAAGCCTTGCAAGCAATGTGACTAATGAGTTAGTTGAGGGATGATGCATTACGGAACGAGTAAAGAGACTTGCCGGTAACGAGATTTAACTAGGTATTGAGATACCAACGAACGAATCTCGGGCAAGTAACATACCGATGACAAAGGGAATAACGTATGTTGGTATGCGGTTTGACCGATAAAGATCTTCGTAGAATATGTAGGAGCCAATATGAGCATCCAGGTTCCGCTATTGGTTATTGACCGGAGATGAGTCTCGGTCATGTCTTCATAGTTCTTCAACCCGTAGGGTCCACACACTTAACGTTCGATGACGATCGGTATTATGAGTTTATGTGTTTTGATGTACCAAAGGTTATTCGGAGTCCCGGATGAGATCACGGACATGACGAGGAGTCTCGAAATGGTCGAGACATAAAGATTGATATATTGGAAGGTTATATTCGGACACTGGAAAGGTTCAGGGGGTCACCAGATAAATACCGGAGTACCGGGGAGTTACCGGAACCCCCCGTGGGGTCAATGGGCCTTCATGGGCCTTAGTGGAAATAGAGGGCAGCAAGGGAGCTGTGGGGCGCGCCCCCTAGGCCCAAACTGAATTGGTTTAGGGCTTTGGGGGCCGGCCCCCTCTTTCCTTCTCCCCTCCTCCTCTTTCCTTCCCCTCCTAGTTGGACTAGGAAAGGGGGAACCTACTCCTAGTAGGAGTAGGATTCCGCCCTTGGGGCGCACCCTATGAGGCCGCCGGCCCCCTCCCCTTGCTCCTTTATATACGGGGGCAGGGGGCACCCTAGAACACACGAGTTGACAGTTGTCTTAGCCGTGTGCGGTGCCCCCCTCCACAGATTTCCACCTCGGTCATATCATTGCAGTGCTTAGGCGAAGCCCTGCGCCGGTAACTTCATCATCACCGTCAGCACGCCGTCGTGCTGACGAAACTCTCCCTCGACCTCAGCTGGATCTAGAGTTTGTGGGACGTCACTGAGCTGAACGTGTGCAGATCGCGGTGCCGTACTTTCGGTACTAGGATCGGTCGGATCGTGAAGACGTACGACTACATCAACCGCGTTGTCATAACGCTTCCGCTTTTGGCCTACGAGGGTACGTGGACAACACTCTCCCCTCTCATTGCTATGCATCACCTAGATGGATCTTGCGTGTGCGTAGGATTTTTTTTGAAATTTCTGCGTTCCCCAACATTAATGACCCGTTATGGTCGGGCCATAAAACAGACGATTTCCACTCTAGCCCATTTACGGTCCATTTTGCGGTCCGTCATTGGTCCAAGAATAGTACGGCCCATGTTTGGCGAAATGATTATACGTCCCGTAGAAGGCCCATAGATGAGACGACCCGTAGAAGGCCCATGGATCCTACCGCCCGTGGAAGGCCCATGGATCGTACAGCCCGTGGAGGGCCATGGTCACTATAGCAGGTAGCAGGACCATGGTCACAACAGTCCGTGTGTTGCCATGGTTATTGTGGCCTAGTTTATTGTGGCCACTAGAAAAACGCGGAAAAAGAACTACAATGACTACAAGCAAACAACTAAACAAGACAATAAGGAAATAAATAAGCAAGCAACTAACGCTAGGCTATTATGGCTATTACACATATTACATCCACTAGGCATCAAAGTTCGCCACCAGTGCAAATATAGGGAACAAAGCAGCATATTACATACACTGGCCATCTAAATTGGCCAGCAGTGCAAATAAACGCGGCAGCAAAACAAGTCCATAATTGAAACAACTTCAGAAGAGCTCAAGAAACGTTATCCTGGGTATCCACCATGCTGGCAATAAGCTTAGCAATCTTATTAATTAGCTTTGTCCTGTTTGGCGCTAAAATCCTCCAACGCTTGTTGTTGCACCAGAAAGTATGAAATTGAATGCTCCAGGGACTTCCACACAGTCCTTCCGCTTCTTGTCATAGCACAGCTGATCGATGTCTCTTAGCTTGTAGTTGAGACTCAGGGAACCGAACTGATTTAGACGGTGAGTTTGAATAGCTCGTGCAAGCGGTAGTGGCTAGTAACTCGAACACTAAACCAAGACAGGACTTTAGGGTTGTCTCACTGTCTTCAAGATAGTTTTCCTTAGCTGTTTTATCAGCTTTGTTGCAGACCAACAAGGATGTCTCACTATCCTGAACCTTATCTGCATTACTTCCTTTACCATTGCTTAATAAGGTACTCTTCCGCAATATTCTGTCAGCATTCTAAAAGAAGAAACAAGCAGACACATAACATGTTTAGCATGTACTAGTATATGAAACTCATTTCGGTGAATCAGTTCATTAGTAAGGTGGACAAGATTAAACTACCAAGTCTTCTATTGCCAAGTAGTACATAATAAAATCATCAAACAAACATATATCTATGTCCTATGGTCATTGCATTGTCTTGCCAAATCAAAATAGAGACACGGTTCAATCATATCAGTTCAAGACAAAGCAGCACTGAAGGAATACAAAGCGTGGGAAACTACACGGCACAACAAGATTTCAGATGGGTACCACGGGTCTACATGTACAACAACACTATTGGCTCTGTTGTGATGCTAGTAATGTGCATGATATGAGAAGTCAACTGTATACAAAATTTAAATTGAAATCAACAGAGCTATTTATAAGAGCAAACCTATTAAAGAAACATGCGTAAACATATCAGCTGTGCCATTGGAGTTTTGATTGGATCCTTCAATTTAAAAATAAGTTTGTATGAGTAAATACAGTGATACAAGAGCAAAGCAGTATGCATGATAGCAATGGAATCTTAAATGAGAATAGTTGTTCTTCAGGTTTAAGCACTTGTTCTACATGAACAGAGTACAATAAGACGCAAGAATATAGTACTTAAAATAGAAAATGAGCTCATAGACCTTACCACATTCTTGGTTCAGGACCAGTAAAAAACAAGCCGTTCCCAGTCATCGTCCAGTAAACGTGTCTCAGGAGAACGTAAGGGAATTTGATGAGTTTCTTTGCCAGTGAAGTACGTTTTCTTCAGGTAATTCCGATACTGCCACCAAGCATTCTTGAAGATAGCAGAGGTATTAGCACAGGTTACCTCATCCCGAGTTTCCAAATCGGTCCTTCTCTATAGAGAAAAATGGGAAAATTTGCTGTATTATAACCATCATGGAGGTAGAATGTATGGGACAAAGCAAAGTAATTGCCATGAATAACATTACTTACACATAACTCCTGGACAAACACCTGCAATTGGCATTTTACTTCATCTTCAGTATAATATTTCCATGATGGGAAGATATGCACATAGGATTTGACAACATCAAATGCGATAGATGCTAAACTACGAATGGCTGGTTGTGCTTTCTCCATAGGAATAGGTGTACTAACTGGTGGAGTTGGGGTTCGCCGTGGTAGTACTGGCGCTTTGGGCACTGGAGCTCTGTGGTGGAGATGGTGATGTGTCAATAGGAACTGGGTTACTATCTGCTGGGGTTGGGGTTAGATTGGGTGAAGCTGGTTCTCTATCCATCGTAGTAGGGGTACAATCTGCGAGAGTTTGGGTTATGTGTGGTAGGGCTGGTTCTCATGCATGTACAACCGGGGTGCTATCTCCACCAAGAGGCAGCACTGTTTTATTTGAAGACCGTGTTTTTACTCCGCTAGATACTGCCATCATCCGCTCCAATTCAAATGGCTGATAAACATGAAACATAGTTGAATGTACATACATTTATGAGAGACAAATGCAATAGATAGTGTGGAAAAAAGAGGGCATGAAATAGTTGACATGTATATTGTTTAACTAAAACGGATAGCATGACATAATTTCACATATATGATGTCTATCTAAACCGGATAGCATAACATAACATAATTCAAAGATATGATGAATAACTAAACAGGATCGCATGACATAATTCACATACATGTTATCTAAGTAATCAGGATCTCATGATTTAATTCACATATGTGATTTATATGCTAAGCAGAGGGCATTCACATATATGATGTCTGAACTAAGAACATGGTGTTGAATATTGTGTATATGATGTCTAAACTATGCAATGCAAGACACCATATGCATGATATGAGCAGTATAACCGTGCCAAGTTAGAGCATACACCTCGGTGGGGGAATATGACTGGTCATCTGTCTCTGAATCCATCTCTGAGGAGCTATCGAGACCCAGCAAGAGATCTACTTCAACAGGTAGCACTGTCTGCTCTGAAGGCCTTGTTTTCACTCCAGATTTTTCCATCACCCACTCAAATGGCTGATTCACAGGAAGAGTAGTTTAATGTACAAACATTGTCGACAAATGGAAATGTAATGAAGAAAAGGATGGGCAAGATATCATTCAAATATATGATGCTGGTTAAACAGGATGGCATTGCACATTTCACATATATTATGGCTGGCTAAAAGACATGAGACTGCATAATTCCCATATATGATATAGAAACTAAATAGGTGGCATTACATAACATGTCTAAACTAAGCAGATGACATATATGATGTCGAAAGTAGGCACTGCAAGGCAACATATGCATGATATGACTAACATCATCATGCCAAGTTAGAGCAAACACCTTGGGGGGGGGGGGTAAATAGGAGTGGTCAGCTGCGTCTGAATCCTCCTCAGAACAGATATCTTCCTCTAGATTACAATCTGGAGAGGGGGGGGGGGGGGGCAGGGTTTGCCATTGAACCCACCATGGAGCGATGTCTGCATGACATTGTATTGCCGCGCAAAACTCTTCTCTTTTTCTCTACTTGTTCAGCATGACTGTGTACAATATCTGACATGCATACAAAAAAAATATGGTGAGATTATGTAAGGAGAGCATGCAGAAATCTAGAGTGATGGTAACAACCAGTGGATGGATCCAAAAAATAATGATAGCAGGCTAATGATTGCTTTAATTTAATAAAAACACAGATGATGATTGCTTTACTATTTGTTTCCCACCCAAGATGAACAACATAGGCATACCCTAGGTGAACCAAATATTAGACAGAGATACTATTCTTTGCTGCCTTGATATGTTCCCCACAACTAATTTAGAACTCAAGTTTGAACATTAATTTGGACCTGACTTGGGGTCTAAGAGGTGAATAGGACGATAAAGTAGCAAGTAATATTAAGCAATGCATAACATAAGCAGAAACAAAAGGGTGCGACCTCTCTTGTGGACCTGTGTACTCCTCAGGTTCATCTGCTGAGTCGATGATGGTGATGCCGTTGCGGTGGGTGCTGGCAGCAGGGAAGGAGATCTGAGGCGGTGAAAGACGGTCAGGAGTTGTGATGTCTGGTTTGGTGGATGCTTCTGTCGATGATGGTGACGACGTCGTGGCAGGAGCAGGACAAACCACACAAAGTTTTCTTCGACACCTACCTGTAACTGAAGTAATTTTGTAAGGGCTCCTTTGGCTTGTATGATTCTAAAAATGCAGGGATAGGAAAAACACCGGAATAGGATAGGAATGCACATGAGAAACATAGTATTTGTAAACACATGATTTCTGTCAACTTGGGTGTTTGGTTCACAGGAATTTGAAGAGTAGAGGAATGCAAAGAAACATGGCCAAATTAAAGTGAAACCATATGAAAGCGTGTATAGTTAGAATGTTATTCTGCCACTAATGCACTTGGTCTTGTTTTCATGCATAGGATTTTGAAAAGTAGGTCCAGGTGGATGTTTTGCTCCATTCCTTTCAACTAAATGCATGAATAATTGAATAGTAGAGTGCCATAGGAAAATTTCCTATTGTTATGTTTTTCCGTTGAACCAAAATAGCCCTAATGGATCGACATGAATGTAGAGTAATAAGTGATGCGACAAGTGTACAACCTCTTTGCTGTAGCCGTGTCAACCTCAGCATCATTGGGTTGGTCGCTGAAGAAGTTAAGGTAGAAGCGGCTATCGGAGGTGTGGAGGAAGATCTGAGGAATCTGTAGATGGCGTCCAGGGCACTGCTCTGTTGTGATGGATGGTTCTGTCGTTGGAGCAGCTCCGACGAGCCGTAAGACATCGAGGTTGAAGCAGCACAAGATAGACATCGTTTCTCAAGTGGGATTCTAATAGCATCTCCAATAGATGATGTAAAATACATTACCAAAAAGTGATACATGTAAAATTTACCTCACCAAAAACCACCTGACTACAACAGATGAAGTAAAAACTGTTGACTCTGAACTTAACTGTCGAAACTGAAATTTACTGTGGAATCTGAATGTTACTGTCAAAACTGAATGCAATGGTAGCAGAGAGGCAATTCACATGTAGTTTAGGGAGGGCCTGCAATTCATCTTCAACCTGCACCCCCCTGAGCCACTAGCCACCACCGCCCCCCGCTGCCTGCGGCCGATGGCGCTCCCGCGCCGCCTCGCCGCCCTGAAACCACTCCCCACCGCCGGTCCGCCGCCGCCCCGGCCAGGACTCTAGCCCCCCCCCCCCCGCGCCGAGCTTTTTCTCCGGCGATCCCCACGCCATCGCTCCACCACCGCGCCCCCACCGCCGGCGACCACCCCCACCCTGAACCCTTAGATAGATAGTGGGGTACCTCTCCGGCGAGCCCCCCTCCCCACCGCGGGTGGTTCTTCCTTAACTCCGGCAAGCCCCCCACCCCCCGAAAATCGACTGACCCAAAAGTCGATTCAGTGGACTGAAGTGTAGCTAAATCGGAGCAGAGGAGCAGCACGAGCGAGGGGGAGAGCAGCAGCAGCGCGAGCGAGCGAGAGCCGGAGCAGCAGTAGAAGATCCGGCTGGTATGGACGCCACCGCCGAAGGGGCCTCGCACTGGGGAAGAGCCGCCATGGAGATGTCGCCCGCGGCGCCGACCTCGAGGTAGCCGCGCCATGGGGGTGCGGGATGGAGCACCGTTGGCGCTGGGAAGGTCGAGTTAAGGAGAAGGTTCGATGTGATGAGTGTACAACCTCTTTGGTGGCGCCGAGTAGGCCTCGGCTTCGTTCGAGGAGTCAGTGAGGATGCTGCGGTTCCGGTGGAGCAGGTTAAGGCGGTGCTGTGGGGATGGAGGAGCCGTGATAGACGAGGCGATCGTCGGAGCAGCTCCTTAGAGGTGGAGGAAGGGGCGGCTGAACCAGAGGGACGACGGATCCTCGTCCGGGCAGGTGGATGAGGGACATCGAGCTGTTGCGGTGGGCGACGTCATCAGGGAAGAGGCTCCGGGTGGGCAGCGATGAGGCGGCGGACGGAGGAGGGTGGGGTTTCGCGGCTGGAGCGAAGAGGTTATGGCGGCCTCGGATTTCGAGTGGCGAAAAGGAGGCGATGGGAGGGGGTGAACCATGACTTAGGGGCGCGCTTGTCCAAAATGTAGGGTGTGTTACAAAAGTACCCCCACCGATTTGAACTAGCGGCCCTTTTGGCTCAGGGTTAGAAGGGGGATTTTGCGTGTTGGGATTTGGCAACCGGAGGGAGTTTTCGCGATCGTTGTAATTTCGGGATAGCAAGGCGCGGGTTGTGAAGGCGCGAGTTTTGGGAGCACGATATCAGAATTTTCAGGATATAACAAGGCACGGGTTGAATTTTAGGGACAAGCCTAATGTGTAATATTGTACTTGTACGTACCAAATCAATTCGCACTTCCCTCAACGAAAAAAAGAAAAAAATAAAACTATTTACACCACACAAAGAGAGAGTCTTGTCCCGTTTTACTATAGAAATGCTATTCAAAGCTATGAATCCATGTTATGTCCAATTAAATTTTTTTGCTGGCTGTATAATGCATGTAACCTACTCATACCAACATTTTAGTGCATTCCAAATGTCTATACTGCCGCTGCAATTCGAACTAAATTTGAATTAGTTTCTCTATTTGAATAAGAATCTACAATCATGATTGTTGCCAACTTCAACCATCATTCGTGTATTACCTTAACAACACACCACATGATTACTATAGAGATATATATGAACTATGTGTACTATAGGAACTCGAATTCAATTTTTTGAATACACTTGATGTTGATTCCAAATAATAGTACATTTGATGTACTAACTAGATATTCATAATCTAAACCATGTTCCATACGTACGCCGTGTTTATCACACAATGTATAGTGCCCCGCCCCCTACATTATGACAAGTATTCACCCACGGTGTGTGTAGGCCCCCCGGCTCCTTCTTTCCGGCACACAACGGTCGATATACCTCTATAGCCAAGTGTGCCTACCACAAACACACACTTCCCCTCTTCTCTTCTCTCCGTCCATGCCCCCTATGTTCAATACGGTTCCACGCAGGTGCACACTCCCGCCCCTCTTTTCATCGATCTCATACTCGCACACTCCTCCCCCTCGACATAGTAGGCCTCTCGCACCACCACCTAGCCACACCCCTCCCCCCCTGTCCGCCTCTCCGGACCTTATTTTCTTCTAACACATGCATGCATGTATACATACCGATCTCCCTACATATAGCTAGGTTGACTATAATTCTTTTTCCCCACGCATCGATAGACTTACCTCACTAGTTATGTCTCTCCCTTTCTCGGACACACGGCGGTTGATCTTCCTATGTAGTTACGTCTGCTTACCACAACCATATCGTCCCCCCTCATCATCCTTGCATACATCCCGACCCATCTCTCACACGCACATGCATAGACAGGCAGACATCCCCGGCCCTCTCTTATTGATATTGCACTCGTACCCTCTGTTTGTCTAGCAGACCTCTCCCACCATTTGTGAGAAGCAACTCCACCACCAACCCTCCGACACTCTACCTTTTTCTTTCTCCCAACCTTATTCCTCTGCTACACATATCCATGGATGCTGATCGATCTCCCTCTATACATAGCTAGGTCTTTCTCCTTCTCCGCACATATACTAGTCGATCTACCTCTCTATAGTTAGGTCTCTGCCCCCTCCCCCCCACACACACCGATAGTCGAATGTTGTAGGTAGGTATCCATGCCACAGACAAAAAATGCACCTCTGCCCTCTCAAATTCCAGTAGGCCAGCCGCCCTGTATCTTTGACGTGGGCAAACACAAATTTTATGGCACTCTTTATCGATCGCGCAGCCACACACTTCATCCTTGTTTTCGATTCTATCGATATCTCACGCCGATGATCCCTCCAGTCTCTTCTCGTGGATCGCTTCCTCTATATATGATATATCCATGACTCTGTTTCACACACATGGCATATGTTATGTTTTTTGTTTGAGATATCATCGACACATTGCCTCTGTTTCGCACAAACCATCTCTGTCACACCCACCCACGTACGTACCTGCACCTAAAGAAGAGGTGCAAGTAGGACGCACGTACTCACGTCTCGTTCCCGGCCACACCCGCGTGGGTACACATTGGAGTTCATTTCTGTACAAAAAGGCAGCCCACGTGATAATTTGACGTGTGTAGTGGTTGTTTACTCGAAGGAGGGTCGTGTACCACGCGTAGACGGAACAAATTTCAACTTGACGCATTAATATTAAATAAAGTTATATTCCTCAATGGCACATACAGAATATAAAACGATTGTCGTTGGGAAAAAGAAAAATCCGCGCCACTATATACAATGGAGCCTGCCTGCCGGGGTTTATCTCTCGTCACACCATCTCAAACAAGGCGGCGGTGGCCTCTCTCTCTCACCATTGGTCAGTGATCCGACCGCATCTCGTCTACCGGCGGAAAGGGAGGATGTGCATTGTTTCTCCGTTCGACGGCGTTGAGGCAGCACGTCCCGATCTACGACACCTGCCGTTCTCTCTGAACAAGCTCCGATGCGGTAGGGCCTTCACCACTTGCTCGCTGCCGCAGTATGGGCAGATCCCGGCCGCCGGCGCCCTCCTAGTTACATCTCGATGACCCTCAGGTAGAGCTTCCTCCGGCCTTGCTCCACTGCCCATCTTCCCACGTTGCTGCATGTGGATCTTGTTTAGTTGTTTGTTTAAAATGTATCTCGGCCGGCGTACTTTCCATCTTGCAATCTCGTCCTCAAACCATTTTTGATAAACCACCATGCTACTATCTTTCCCTTATTACATGAAATATGCTTCTTTTTTGTCGGTGTATGTGTCTTCAACTCGTGTTATTGGGAAGTAATTGTTTCCTTTCTACCCCTTTTTGCAAACAGGGCTATCCATTTCACCTCGTTGCTATTGCGACCTTTTGGTGAACTGCACAAATCACTTTTTTTAAGAGTGTTTTGTGCAGTTCCACCAAAATGTCACACAGGCAACGTTTTTACATTTTTGTGGGACTGTAGAAAGGGGGATTGGTTTTGCTATCCTCCTCATCCAACTCCGTTCCTAATCTTCTCCAACAAGTAGTTAGTCCTAAAGAGAGATCACAGAGGTGATCGGCTTCTATTTGTGTGTGTTATGTTTCATCATCTAGTTCCATTATTATTGTAATCACACTGACTGGATATCTTTGCAAACAGGGATGGTTAGCTCGATTTTAGTGGAGCTGCACAAAATGATCGGATTGTGATGTCCTCCATACACCTCTTTTTTGGCCACAGATCTGGGTGAAACTAGCTGCCAACCAATGAACACTGTGCCCAGGAAATGGAGCCATGCCTACGAACATCATCGATTAATTATATATTTTCTTTATTTGTACACCTTCTCACAACTTTGTCTTCAGTTGTGATGTGAATATTGGCGCTGATCTGCGAACCATTGAGATGCATTAGCAGCCATGGTAGTTTCATTTGTATTTGATGGAATGTTGTAAGAGGACACATGAATCCTAAGTTGAAACCTTTTTTTCCTACGGGAACCAAAGTTGAAACCTTCATAGCATCACAGTACAATTTCATTAAAATTATGCGTACATATAAAAAAATCCTGAAGGACTGATAGCAATGCTAGAAACAATTCAACTTTGTTTCGCTGACATGTGGGACATCCTTCATCCGACTCCACCTGCCATGTAGCAATATTGAGTGCACAACTGCAGGGAAAGATTCACCCCAATCGTTGCGCCGCAGTAGTAATGACTAGTGACCAGTCAAATCACAAAGCCCCATCTTCGCCACAGCAAGTTGCTCGGACGAAGCAACCATCATTTCTCTGTTCGTCGAATCCGCTGGTACTCCCATGTTCCCAGAGCAATAAGTTCCTCGGGCAAAGCAACCATCACTTCACCTTTCCCACAATAAGTACTACCTCCTTTTCTAGAAACAACCACACGCGAATATTGGACGGTAGTAGCACATCAGCTGAATCAAAAATTAAAACAAATCAATGAACTACTACTACCGGTGAGCGTTTGCTAGTATCATGTACTCCATCTGTCCATGTATATAGGGCTTGACGCATTTTCCGAGACTAACTTTGGCCCTATTTGGATCCATGGGTTAGAGTTAGTTTGAGCTAGTTGGGGCTCAAATAGCCCTAAAGTATCCAAACATGAGGGTTAAATTGGAGCAAGTTGCACCAAACCCACCACAAAAACTATCCCACCCAAGAGTCGCTAACATGTGATGAGTTAACCGACCTCAATAGACAGCAAAAACGCCAGCCCGCCACACTTTGAGAGAGACGAGGAGCGGGAAGCGATACAGGCTGGTGGATTACTAGAGCTAGGTGTCGCACGGAGGCCAAGAAATATGGTGATAGCGTGGGTTAGCCATGTATGATGTAACTACACTGGGCTGCCGTGTTTCGTACTCTTCCGGTCTAACGTGGAGATGATTGGTTGATTTTATATCGCTGAATAATATAAAATATTATGAGTGCAGACGCTCCACCACGAGGTTCCTTGCTCCTTCTTGGTCGTCAGGAATCTATGTTCTTCCAATATTTCTTTTGACATGAGCTTTGTTCATCCTTTTGCCAACACGCGACAACCCGCAGAAGGATGAGAAGCTTGCTTACTATGCCTTCTCCCTCGCCAACGCGTGCGCGGTGGCTCGCAGCACGAGGAGATACTTTTGCTTACAAGCGGTGGACGTGCAACAGTTCATTTGCTGTCAGATTGCCAGAAGTACTACTGTAGTACCATCATTATTGTTCGACTTCCGGAAGAGGCGAAGAGCCAAGCGTAGGGTCACCTACTAAGGCTAGTCATATTGGGTAGTAATTTAGACTAGTAACATATGCATGTTACTAGTTTATGTTACTATCATCATAGTGGGTAGTAACATAAATGTAGTGTCATGCAAGCCTTCATTTATTATGTTGTAGACTCATTTTGCATTGGGGTGCGTTATGTTACGGTAACATATTATGTTACTACAAACACATCTCTCCTCATTAACTCCATGCCACATTAGCATATATGTCTTGGGATGCGTTATGTACTACTTATGTTACTCCCACTATGGCTAGCCTAAGGTTAGTAGGTGCACTATTCACGTGCCATCGGTGGTCACTGAAGTTGAGGCCGAAGCACACTACGGTCATCAGACTTCAGGATACTCTCAATACGGTCACTGAATACGAGTTGTGATGATTGTACGGTCATTGGTTCATCGTATAGCTCGGTATCCTATCTGTATGGCACTTGTTGACCGGTCAAACAGTCTATGTGGCGCCTAGTACATCATGTCCTCTCTCTTCCTTGTGGTTCCACATGCAAGTTAGCGGAATAAACAAATATAAGAACATGAATTGTTCGCTAACCACTAGAGACGATACATCAGGATGCTAAGTTGAAGATATTTTATATTTTATATTGATAACCACGCAAGCAGCCACACATGTACAGGACGCATGCAGCCACGCATGTACACACGCCAACACACTAACTCATGCACAGATGCGCACATCATAGAGCACACAACGCACATACACAACACATGCATGCACACACACACACACACTCGGCCACAGAATGCACGTGAATAACACATGCATGTGCACACACTCGGCTGCATGGAGGCGTGCGCCATCTGCGGTGAGGTCCGGTTCGTCGTGCTACGGCGAAGCTCGCACACAACGACGCCTACGCATCTCTTGCAGCATCTCTTTATCGTTGTTGCTCAGCGACTAGCCGGAGACGAAGGAGACCGCAGCCTCGGCCTTAGAGCTAGCACCGATGGAAAAGCACGCACGATGCACGCACACGAGCACGTACGGAGTGCCCACGACGTGGTGCATCCCCAGTCGCCTCTACTCCTACTACGCACATTGTCTATGAAGGCGGCTGCATGCCTAATAATGATGTGGGTGAGATCTTCTAGGACTTAGATGATGACGATACGGACTAGACGGCCGATGGCAGGAGGCACAAGATGCAGAGCAGGAGCTAGGGCCGTGGACCCATGGTGGCAAGGCGATGTGGTTCTCCATGGGGCTGATCCGGCATAATGATTGTTAGAAGGTAGAGAGGGATTTGATGGAATAGTTGATTGTATTGCTTGAGCCTCGTGGGCATATATATAGGAGTACATGGTCATCTTGGAGTACACGGCAAGTCGGAATATTTCCTAGTCTATCCTATATTTCTAATCTAACAATGATACTCAACAGTGATCAAGAGTGGTTCACGCGCGAGCAGGACTCCATGCAGGAGCGCATTGACGCCAAGCATGTCATGCAGGAGCACATCGGCCGCAGCAGACAACGAGCACAAGAAAAACATGAGCATGTCAAGGGCGATGAAGGGGTTGGCCGGTACTCCAATGTCCGTATGTCCTTGTGTGTGCGTGTGCATTCCGCTGGTGCTCTAAGGCCGAAGCCGTCGCCGCCTTGCCTTCGTCTCCATTTGGTCGTCAAGCAACGACGACAAAGAGGTGCTGCAAGAGATAGCACAACAGGGTGCTGTTTTGGACAAGCTTGGCTGTAGCACGATGAACCAGATGGTGAAGGCCATGATGGTGGGTGCCTGCCTTCTCGTGCGATAAGCTGCTGCTGCAGCATTGCACGGAGAGGTCTCCTCGCTTGCTGGCTACTGCTGCTGTGTGTGGTGGCCGTGGTGGTGCTGCACGATGGGTCAAGCAAAGCAGAGCACGCGACCGGCTATGTGTGGGTGCGGCCGTCCGGCATGCATACACAGCCTCCTTTCACCTAGCCGCAGATGGCGCACGAGAAGGCAGGCACGGGTATCCATGTGTTGTGTGCGGACGTGGTGTGCGCCGTGTGTGCATGCATGGGTATTATTTAAAAAGAAAAGATCTGTACATTAGCATTCAAGTGTATTGATTCAAATAGTTAGCCTACTACGTGATCAGCAAGCCGGAGATTCCGGATTCTGCGCGCATAGTCCTTGTTTTTTACATGTTTATTTATTTCATCAGTTGACAGGTGGGACCCATGAGACAGGCATGACGTAGTAATGACAATGCAATAGTAGGTTCCACATATACAAATTTGACTAGTCAACTGGACAAAATACGGAGCTCTACGGCGAGCCAGTGACCGTATAATTACTGTAACTCGTATTCAATGATTCGATTGAGCGTATTCTGAAGTCCAATGACTGTATCGTGCTTCGACCTCAACTTCAGTGACCATCAGTGTATTTATCTCTAGGAAAATTATGAGGGGGGTGTCTCCAATAGTGTTCCTCGGCTCACACCTAGCATCACGGTGGTCGAACTTGGAGTCATTCATCTGGTACACGTGGCATCTTAGATCTGGACACAAGGTGACGTACACCGTCAAGGTCTACGGTCAAGGGGGGTCAGGGCATACACGACCTCTCATGGCGTCCGCCATTTGAAGCGGCGCGCCGGCCCAGGGTGCCGCCCGCTGCACTCCCAGCTGTACCCGCCTCCTCGCCGCATTCAAAAACCTACATTTAAACCTGCGTGGAATGCGAGAAACCAACTCCGGCCACACACGTCCGTTCAGGAGCAGGACGCCGGCCAAGCTCCTCCTTCCACCATTTTGTCCACTCTTTCGGTGGCATCCGGCGAGCAAGAAGAGCAATTCTCCGGCATAAAAGCCGTCTGGGTGGCCCGCCGAGCCCGGCAGTTACGAGCGAGGCAGCTCGCTTCTCCACCTACCTCGCCTTGCCCGTCAGAGGCAGTTGGCGCACTAAGCCAGCGCGTGGTTCCACAGCCGGCCTCTCCAATACAGCTCGAGGAAGAGTGCCGACTTGCTCCACGCCGGCTTGTCGGGGAGCACGGCGGCACGGGCATCATCGCTGCTCTCGACGCCGCCATGTCGTACAACACCTCCAGTGTTTGCGACTAGCCATCCGCTGTCGACGCGCGCGTAGCCGCGACATGCAGGCGGAGAAAGAAGCCGCCGCGGATGTCGATGAGGTGACGTGGCTACGCGGATGTTGACGAGGTGACAGCCAGCACGTCCCCGCCTGCCGCCATCATCGAGGAGAAGTAGAACACGGGAGGCCGCCGCCAATTGTATCCCATGAAGGCCACCGCCGAGGCGACGCCGACGAATACAGCCAGTGTCTTGCACAATTTTTCTTCTGCCGGATGCTGGAAGAGGACAAAGAGATCGGGCGATGACCATTTAGATTAGGTATATTAATTCTACCAGGCTGGTTCTAATGGGAGTATCATAAGTAGTATCATGCATGCCAACTAGTAGGCAAATTTGATGAGGTGGCGTAGAATTAAATGAAGAAAGAGAGGGTTGAGTATCATATTATGATACCATATGGAATTAAGTTACTCCCGCTGTTGTTAGTCTTAGGCCTTGTTCGGTTCAACCTCCTCCCAAGGGGTTTGGAGAGGAATGGAGGGGAATTTGGCTTGTACATGATTTAATCCCCCACAATCCCTGTTAATCTATGTATATTGTGGGCATGTTATTTGACCCCTCATGTTGCCGCGCTACGACCAGTGTGAGTGTCTACATGCAGTACACCATCCTCTAATTTGGTGGACGCCAAGCCGGCCCAAAAAGGAGCTATAACTTTTTTTCAAGTTGCAAAATGTTACCGATGAGGAGCCATAATTAAGCTGGAGGCGTCTCTTATTTTCTTTCGAATGGGCAATAAGCTGGAGAGCCGGAGAGTGTCTCTAATGGGCTGCCTTGTTAAGGCCCTCCAGTACGAAACACGGGAAGCTGACTGGGCCGATACAAAAGCCTATCCATCTTAAAGCCCATTTGTTCTTGTTTTTTGCGAGGAGAAGCCCATATTTCTTGAAGAGGGGGCGATCCAGAAAAACCCTCCTTCCTCCTCGCTTCCACTTATATTGCAGCTCGCTAGACTCTCCCGCTTCCGTCGCCCCCAGCTCCCCTTCTTCCTCACTACTACAGAAAACCCCAGCTCCCCTTCTTCTTCACTCGCACTACAACTAGGCTCGTCATTTGTTACTCTGCTCAAATCCGTGAGCTCGATGCGACACCCTCGAGGAAAATGGATTCGGCTGGCCCCAAGGCCAGGAACATGAGGCTCCCACCAGCGGCGACGCGGTTGTAGATCCCGCACTCGGCAGCGCAGGGAGAAGCGGTGAGCCCCCCACCCGGATCTGAGGAACCCGTAAAATCTTCGGTGGACCGCATTAGCGATCTCCCAGACGACATCCTTGGGGAGGTCATCTCGCTTCTCCCGACCAAGGATTGCTGCCGCACACAAGTCCTCTCAACTCGATGGCGCCCGATATGGCGCACCGCGCCCCTCAATCTCGATTGTCGTCAGATTTTGTCCTTCCTGAATTTGATCTCCTCAAAGCCATCGTCTCCTCTCATCAGTATGGCCCTGTTCAACGCCTCTGCATCTTGGCACGCTACCTGCTGTCCATACCCTACACGGTGGACGCTTGGCTGACATCCCCTGAATTCAGAAAACTCCAGCAATTTGAGTTCTACCATTACCACGAAAGTTTTATACCACGAACACACCAAGAATTCGTGCCCACACCACCGCTGCCCATCTTGCGGTTTTCCTCCTCTCTCCACACCGCCACCTTCGCCCGGTGCCATCTACCAGATGATCTGGTACAAATGCTTAGACTCCCACTGCTAAAAAAACTTTCGCTTGCGGTGGTTTATCTGTCGGAGGCCTCACCGCATAGCATCATCCACTCCAGTTGCCCTGCCCTAGAGCAATTGATGTTTATTTTGGGAATAGAAATCCCTATCAGTTGTCTCCAAATAAAGTCGCCTCACCTTAAAAGCATTGAAATTTGTTTTGAAGGACAGCAGCTCATCATCGAAGATGCCCCTTCACTTCAAAGGTTGCTCCTTGATGATTGTTATAAATCTTCACAAATAACTGTCGTCTCTGCGCCCAAACTAGAGACCTTGGGTGTAATTAGTGATCCGTTTAATGATCACAGGAAGTTGGTGTTTGGCTCCTCACTTTTTCAGGTACCGTATATTATCATCTACACATTTGTAATCATATGCTGCATTTTTCATTTGTGCGCATAAGTTTTATACCATCTTGGAGTACACTTTGGGTAATAATATTATGTTATATGCTCAATGAAGAGTTCGTCCATGGATAGCCTATCAATGCTCCTGGATTCTGTCAAGATCTTATATATCGGAATGTTTAGTTTTGATCTGAACATAATTATTGGCTTGCGTCGATGCTTTCGATCTCTGGAGAATTTATATATAAAGGTGATGATTTCATGCACATTGAATGCCCGTATACATTGTACTAGAATTAACTGTTCAGCTGCCGCTTTTCGACATACTCTTTTTTCAGACCTTAACTGTTTCAATCTTCATGTCTACTTAGGCACTGCTAACACATGGAGAAAAATGTATAACCAATCGGTGGCGTAATAAGCACCAGGATTTTCTCAGTTCTCATGACATTCGTTTGAGGACAATAGCGATGGAAGGATATGCATCAAACCAGGCAAACAAAAGCTTTGTCACATTCTTCCTGTTGAATGTGAGGTTACTATTGTCCATGAGGCTTAAGTTTTACAACAAGAGATTTCTCACGGACGGACACGTTGAACAGCAAAAAATAAGTTTCAGGTGGACAAATGGGCTTCTAGATGTGCTCGGCTTCTATTTACAACAAATTGTAGTCATCCTCGAATATTTTTTTTTTCACAGGATGTTGATTTTATGGATCAGACCGATCCATTTGTTTGTGACTGCGAAAAAGAGTGGTTGGGTTAGATGTTATTGCCATGTTCAATCTGGGTTTTGTCTAAATTTGATGAACAATTAATCCTTGGGCTTTTTGTACCGTTTGTAAGCTTGAGTTACATGTTGTTGCCCTCGTACTCCCCTCCGCCTGCAACTACACTGCCGCATCTTCCACGGCTCCTGTTCATTCCTGTCCGAGGCCTCGCCGTCGTTCTCCGCCTTGGTTCACTCGCTGTGCCCACCGCCGTTTGGCGTTGTCAACATGGTCAACAACCGAGAGGAATCAGGAGATGACTGTACGTGGAGGGGCTGACAGTAGGGACCCACCAAGGTCATTGCATTACGCAAGCAGGTGCCTCGTTATTACAAGCCAAAAAAAACACTTCCTCCTAATTGTTTGACAACTAGGTCCCACGCCATTGTCAATGTAGTCATAAATGAGAAAATTACACAATGAGCGGATAACACCAGGGACGCAGCAGCTCACCCAATTGTTTTTTAGTTTTAGAGACGAAGCTCAACTGCGCGCTGTGCGGGGGCTGTGGCCCGTCTAGCCCACGCTTACGCTTTTATTTAAGCACATGACGAGCCATATCTTTTTTCTTTCTGAAAATGGCTAGCCCAGTTCTTTCTTTTGGAGAATACCCAACCGAGGCCTACTTGCTTTTCTCAGCCCTAGTGGGCTGCAAATCTTTCAAGACGAGGAGGGATGTAAGTAGTAAGAAATGGGCTTCCCCAGAAAATGGGATATAAGTTGTGAGAAATGGGCTGTAAATTTTTAAACCAAAGCCAATCGGCAATTACATTAAAATATTGTTTTTTCTAGATTTCTCTACTCTTATAAAAAGCAGAGTTGGTGATGATGGTGTGCCTGCCATCCTGCAATATAGGCCGTCCGATCTATATCAAATGGATAGGAAGGAAACTATGACAATTTACCCACACTCCTCTCCACATTTGCAGATACGGCCTTCCCTCGTTCATCATTTTCTCCCACAAGATAAACTACTCATACAAATGCATCTTCATGTTCCGTGCAACGCACGGGCATCTTGCTAGTAAATATTTTAAATTTCATTCATTTTTGTGGAGATGTTTTTGAATTTTTTTATATAATTTTTAAAAATTATTTTTAACGTGACTCGAAATTTCATGATTAAAAGAGTTCGGACCCCACCGAAATATGCAAAATTTCGTTGAATTTTTTAGCAGTGCCCAGAATATATGGTCTGTAATGCTAATAAAAAGAATATGGGCTTCAAAATATCCGTAAGAATTAGCAAATGGGCTGTAAATTATTAAAAATAATGGCTAATGGGCTGTATGCTGTTTTCCGCAGATTTGGAGGCTGACTTCTGGGCCTACATGGTTGATGATGACGCTCTACTAAAAAAAGGTTGATGATGACGCTGTCCTAAAAAAATTTGATGTGTTCGCAATGCTTTGTCAACTTAGTCAACACAGAGCAGTGACTGTTGGATGTCCATCCAACGGCCGACGTGCTTCTTCAATCTCTGATCTTCCTGCTCCAGCCGCCCAAACCAGCGCCGGCGGGACTGCCTGCTCCCTCCTCCCGTGGCCGGCTGTGCTGCCGCCAGTCCATCCCTCTACCCACCCGCACATCCTGTTATTTTCCGACGATGTCAGCCTCACCCCGCAGCCGACCAGTCAGCGCTCGTACTCCCCTCAGCGTGGGCATCCACTGCCGCATCTTCTCCGGCTCCATGTCGTCCCCTTCCTAGGCCTTGCCGTCGTCCGCCGCCCTGGTGCTCTCGGCGCGGCGTGGTCAACATGGTCAACGAATGACATCCATCGGAAGTGGACTGTACGTGGAGTGGCTGACAGCTGGGTCCACGGCCGGACAAAAGGAAATGCCTCCTTATTACGCGCAAAATAATGATTCCTCCACCTGACAGCAGGGACCCATCGGACGGGCCACCGTATTTCATGAAAAAAATGTTTCCCCCATGACTGCTGGGACCCACCAGCTACATCTTCGCACGCAAGGAAGTGCCTGACAGTCGGGACCCACCTGGTCGAAGCGTACATAGCGTTGTCATTCTGGTCACGAACGTGTACGTACATACTAGTTGACCGGTCTGTCTGCAGGCTGCAGCGATGAACCGTGGCCGAGTAAGGAAGGGCACGTGTCGTAGTAGAGACGCGCACGTACGTATAGCCAGGGTGCAAGAAAGTAAATACGGCCATGTATGTACATACGAGCGGGGTCTCGAACGCCTACTCGAGCATCCGTACGTACGTGTCGTGTACATGGAGAGGCAGCGACTGCATCGTGTTCATCGGTAGCCAACCGGCTGGGTCGGAACGGAGAAACTGCGTCACCGTGTTCATTGGTAGACAACCGGCTTGGATGGAACAGCCGATCGAAACGAGGCCTGGCGTACCGTGGAACAGAGGAAGTGGCCTTGTGTTCGACCGCCTACGGTCGAAACGGGATCCTGTTCACTGGGAGGGGTGTGGCATACCGCAAAACGGAGGAAACATACTTCTCTTGGACCTCCTACGGTCGAAACGGGGTCCAGTTGATCGGGAGGGGTGTGGCGTACCGCAAAACGGAGGAAACAGACTTGTGTTGGAGCGCTACGGTCGAAATGGGGGTCCTGTTCATCGGGAGGGGTGTGGCATACCGCAAAACGGGACTCTACGGGCTACTGTTCATCTCCACCGTCGACCTCCTCCAGCCTCCACGGGCTACTGTTCATCCACCGTCGACCTCCTCCAGCCTCCACCTACGACTGTTCATCCACGGGCTCCTGTTCATCCAGCCTCCACCGCTCCTCCACCGGCTACTGTTCAACCATCCCTCACCACGGGGTCCTGTTCAACCACCCCTCCAAAGGCTACTGTTCATCCAGCCCTCCACCGACTACTGTTCAACCAGCCCTCCACGGGGTCCTGTTCATCCACCCCCAACCGGCTCGATCGATCGGGGTCCTGTTCATCCAGCGGCAACAACCTCTACTACCACGGGGTCCAGTTCATCCAACCCCCCCAACAACACTCACTGTTCATCAAGGGAAGGAGGCAGCAGGTTCAATCGGCTTCAGTTAGCAGCAGTAGCGAAGGAACCGCTCGATCGGTTTAGTTAACAGCCAGATCGATCGATCGCTCGGGTTCAGTAATGCGTAGACTGCAGTGCAATCGCTCGGGTTCAGTAGGCGAATGCCTCGCTCGGGTTCAGTTAGAGCCCAACGCCTCACACCCACGCGCGTACGTGTACGAGAGAAACGCGCATCACTCGGCCCCCGACCACCCACCATAACCGGGAACTCCCTGATATTTTCCTCGCCCTCGCTTCTGCCACGGTTTTTTCCGTCATGGACGGCCCAAAGAATGTCATGCAGCCGCGTCTCCGGCCCGCCCAGGATGAAAAGCCCATTTTTGTCATGATTTTTTGTCATAGAAGTAGGAGCCCACCACATCTATGATGATACCAGGTTTTGTCACAATTATCGTCATAGAAGCGTCATAAGCATGACAGGAAAAAATTGTTCGGACCAAAATGTCACGGATGTGTCTTTTTTATGTAGTGTATCCTCCTCTGAATGTTTCAAGTGGCTTAACTTGGCACATGTTTATGCATGTGGTTGAATCAATGCCAACATAGCCTCTATGATATTTTTGTTCATGGTGTCCATATCCTACTCATGCTAGTATCCAATGTTCATTATTCATAATGCATGTTCATGACCGTTTTCACTCTCTAGCTGGCCGCTTCTCAACCTATTTGCTAGACTTTGCCTGTACTAAGCGTGAATACTGCTTGTGCATCAAAATCCTAAAACCCAATTTATTCTAGATGAGTCGACCATGTCTACCTATATGCGGTATTACCCTGCCGTTCTAAGTAAATTTGCATGTGCCACCTCTAAAAACTTCAAATAAACACCTGTTTTTGTGTGCCTAGATTGTTCATAGAGCAACAGGGGGTAGTCGGTATCTTCCATGCTAAGCGGGTTATTCTCAGGATGAGTGTTTATTCACTTGTCCTTGCATGAGAGGGGCGGTAATAGGGATGCCTAGTCCCGAATTAAAAATATTGCAAATAATCAAACAAAACTCCCCCAGGGTTGATGTTGGTATGGACGGTACCCGTGGATTCGGCTAGTCGTGGAGTGTGTTTGTTGGTGGAGGGGGAGTAAACCTTTACTTTTATCGCTTGGGAACCATCGCTAATGTGTTTAGCATGGAAGATATTGATAACTTTCGGTCTTGAAGTGAATAGGAAGGGTGCATTTCCCAAAATTTCATTTATCTCTGTTTTAAAATTTTGAGCTCTGGCACCGCTGCAAATCCATGCTATCCTCTACGAACGGACTATCTATTTACTTTTATGTTGAGTCATCACCTTCTCAAATAAGCGCCAGATCTGAGAGCACTATTGTCATCCTCATGCAATGTGTATAATTAATGTTGGGTGCATCATGACTAGATCTTTTCTACCATGCATTACAATGTTTAGTCGCTGCTTGAGCTTTGGAGGTGCTCTGCATTTATGTTTTGCGGTCTCAGAAAGGGCTAGTGAGATACCACTGTTGTCATATTATATCATGGTTGTTTTGACAAAGTGTTGGCATTTGAGATATCTTATTATTGCTCACTAGTTGATTATGCCATTGATATGAGTTAATATAAATTTTAAGAGTTATTGCTGACATGGTTAGTCATGATCTTTGCTGAAAACCTGGGTGCTACTTAAGCTTATAAATGTAAACAAGAGCAAAAGAGTTCGTAAAAGTTTTTCTTTTTCACTTTCAGTTTATCAACTGAATTGCTTGAGGACAAGCAAAGGTTTAAGCTTGGGGGAGTTGATACGTCTCCGTCGTATCTACTTATTCTAATGCTTTTCCTCTTGTTTTGGACTCTAATTTTCATGATTTGAATGAAACTAACCCGAACTGACGCTATTTTCAGCAGAACTACCATGGTGTTGTTTTTGTGCAGAAAAAAGTTCTCGGATTGGAACGAAACTTTCTGGAGATTTATTTCAGAATAAAAGAAAAATACTGGAGCCAAGAACCACTGGAGGAGGCCGTTGGGTGAGCACAACCCATAGGGCGCCCCCTCCAGGCGCGCCCAGTTGCGTTGTGCCCACCTGGTGGCCCCGCAGACCTTGATCCCGTCTCCATACATACCTATTTTTGGAGAAAAAATGAGGGAGAAAGAATTATCGCATTTCACGAGACGGAGCCGCTGCCACCTCCTATTCTTCATCGGGAGGCCAGATCTGGAGTCGGTTTGGGGCGCCGGAGAGGGGGATCTTCGATTTTCGTCATCACCAAGCCTTCTCCATCGCCAATTCCATGATGCTCCCCACCGGGAGTGAGTAATTCCTTCGTAGGCTCGCTGGTCAGTGAGGAGTTGGATGAGATTCATCATGTAATCGAGTTAGTTTTGTTAGGGCTTGATCCCTAGTATCCATTATGTTCTGAGATTGATGTTGTTATGACTTTTCCATGCTTAATGCTTGTCACTTTGGGCCCGGGTGCCATGATTTCAGATCTGAACCATTTATGTTATCACCATTATATCTATGTTCTAGATCCGATCTTGCAAGTCATATTCACCTACTACGTGTTATGATCCGTAAACCCCGGAGTGACAACAGTCGGGATACTTTTCGGTGATGAGCGTAGTTTGAGGAGTTCATGTATTCACTATGTGTTAATGCTTTGTTCTGGTTCTCTATCAAAAGGAGGCCTTAATATCCCTTAGTTTCCATGTGGACCCCGCTGCCTCAGGAGGGTAGGACAAAAGATGTCATGCAAGTTCTTTCCATAAGCACGTATGACTATTTACGGAATACATGCCTACATTATATTTATGAACTGGAGCTTGTTTTGTATCGCCCTAGGTTATGACTGTTATATGATGAATATCATCCAACGAATCTACCGATCCAATGCCTACAAATTTCCTACATATTGATCTTGCTAAGTTACTACTGTTGCTGTTACTGTTTCACTTGCTACAAAATCACTTCTACCACTTTTACCATTACTATTGCTGTTACTACTACTATCAGAACTATCATATTAGTGTGCTACTGATCACTTTTCTGTAGATAATTAATCTCCTGGTGTGGTTGAATTGACAACTCAGCTGCTAATACTTGCAAATATTATTTGGCTCCCCTTGTGTCGAATCTATAAATTTGGGTTGAATACTCTACCCTCGAAAACTATTGCGATCCCCTATACTTGTGGGTTATCAATCACTGACCATGAAGTTGTGAAGAAACTGCTTTGGTCACTTGATAGTTCATTCGACACCCTTGTCTTGATGATTCGTGAACATGCTGATTTCAAAACCCTCGACTCTGCTGATATCATGGAAAGACTGAACACCCACGAGGAACAAGAAGAAGAGAAAAGATATCTATATGGCTCAAGTAAACGCAAAAATCATGCTCTCAAGGTTGTGGCTGATTCTTCCTCCGATGGAAATGCCAAAGTAGATTTAGATGACCCAGAAAGGCTTAGCAAAGATCTGGCGTTAATCACAAAAAGATTCTAGCGACTTCACATGAAGAGCCAGTTCCAGAAGAAAGGTTCAAGCAACTCTGGAGGTTCAAAATCTTCATCGAAACCTTCTAAAGAATACACCTATTTCAAGTGCAAAAAGCCTGGACATTTCATTTCGGATTGCCCTTTCTGGGAAGTCGAAATCCATGCAAGTGCAAGATATGATTCAGGCAAAAGCAAGAGCAAGAACTACGACTCCGACGATGAGAAGAAAACGAAGAAGTTCTTTAAGAAGGACAACTCCACATCAAAATCTTCGTTGAGATCTTCCTCTAGGAATCCTTCCAAGTCCTCCTCCAACCGTAAGAATAACTCTAGCAAGGCCAAGGCATACAACGACAAGGAGATGGATTCTGATGAAGAAGAATCATCTGACCCCGAAGAAGCTAATGAATCCGATGAGGATTTCGACTCCGGCATGGCTGGCATAGCATGTGCCTCTTCTCTTGCAACAAACTTCTTCGGGAATCCGTCAAGCGACGATGAATCTCCTGCCTACTGCTTCAGGGCCAAAGCCTCAAAAGAAAATGTATCCTCCAAACATCACAAGGTTCACTCCAGTGATCAATATTCTTCTAATGAGGATGACCATCCTAAGTTGATCAAAATTGCTAATATTCAACAAAAATCTCTTGAGAAAATTGAGAAAACCCCGAGGAAGTCTGAAGGATTGTTGGTTGAGGAGTGGAGAAAAATCAGTCGTTGACCGAAGAGTATTCCACTCCCTAGTCATGAATGGAAGAACTATCAAATCGTCATGATTTTCTCTCAGTCAACCACGAAAGATTGACCTATGATTACTTGAAAAGGAAACAGGAACTCGAGGCGCTGAGAGAGGCTCATGAGGATTTGATTAGGGAAAATTCTCTTCTCACCCAACAACTTAAGGAGAAACGTGAAGTGTTTGTTCCACCTTGCTTAAAATGCCTTGAATGAACCAATGCTGAATCATCTATGAATGCTAACCCCTCCGTCGAGGAAAATTGTTCTGTTTCTGATAAAAATGCTAGGTTGAAGGATCTTCTTTAGACAGGAATGTTCAAATCTCTCAAAGAGCATCAAACCCTTTGTGACTTTCTGAAGAAATCTATTCTTCATAAAAATCCCAGGAAAGAAGGTATCGGTTTCGAAAGGAAACTGAATGAAAATGGTTCATACTGGGAACCTCATCAATATCCCCGCACTGTATGGGTACCTGCAAAGATCAAAACAATTGATCCAGCACAACTTTCTGGATATAACTCTCTCATACTTGATTATCCTGATAATGATTCTCTGGACAACTATAAGCTATTCAAAAATCAACATGGTGAGGCTGTTGCTCGCTATGTTGGACCAAACAACATAAATGGCCCCCCAAAGAAAGCTATATGGGTGCCTAAGAAAACTGTTGATGCTTTGCCTATTACTACTCGTCTAACCATGCAGGCAGAAAGGGTTCGACAGAATGAGTACATGCATACCTCATACAATCACTATGCTCATTCATCTGGACGGAGTTTCAATGCTTATTCTTTCAACTATGCTCACACTTCATCGAGCAACAACTATGTTTACTGAAAGAAATCATATTCTGCTCACTCTACTGTTTTGAAGCCACCTGCAAAAATGTGGGTGGTTAAGAAAGCCTAATTCTTCCGCAAGACTATGTCTCCGGGTGTACCGAATGGATAATGGATAGTGGATGCACTAATCATAGGACCGGAGATAAGTCATTGTTTGTCGACCCCAACTTAACTGCTTCTCCTCTGAAGTATATAACTTTTGGCGACAACAACAAAGGAAAGGTAATTGGGCTAGGTAAAATTGCTATATCCAAAGACAAGTCCATTGATGATGTTTTACTTGTTCAATCTCTTGGCTTTAATCTCATGTGAGTTGACAAGCTATGTGATCTAGGCATGCTAGTTCTATTTTCCATATCCAAATACATTGTCTTCATGACCTCTGACAATTCCTTCGTATTCGAGGGAATTAGAAAAGGTGATCTATATATTGCTGATTTCTCTAAGGGTCCCTTAGTCCAAACTTGTTTGCTGGCAAAAGAAACCAAAGGTTACTGTGGCACCGCAGGCTTGGTCATGCAGGTATGAGGAATTTCCAGACCCTGGTGAAGAAAAATCATCTTCGTGGCATTCCTGATGTAAAATTTGACAAGGACCGTCTCTGTGCTGCATGTGAGGCTAGCAAATTGGCTAAGAAGCATCATTCATCAAAGACTGTTATGACCACAACAAGACCTCTGGAGATTCTTCATATGGATTTATTCAGCCCCCAAAATTATGCAAGTTTCGGTGGCAGTCATTATGGTCTAGTTATTGTTGATGATTTCTCTTGATACACTTGGGTATTTTTTCTTGAGGACAAAACCTACACCCAAGATATCTTCAAGAGTTTCGCCAAGAAGGCCCAGAATGAATATGATGTGTGAATTAAGCACGTCAGAAGTGATAATGGTACTGAGTTCAAAAATACTCGTATTGATGAATTTCTCGATGAAAATGATATCACTCATGAGTATAAAACTCCTATTTGCTTCTAGGCTGATGCTATATTAACACTGCTTGTCATTTTTTCAATCGTGTTTATCTTCACAAGTTCCTTAAGAAAATTTCATATGAGCTTATCACTGGCAAGAAACCGAATGTTTCTTATTTACGTGTTTTTGGTGCACCTTGCTACATTCTTGATATAAATCATTCTTCCAAGTTTGCACCTAAGGCACATGAAGGTTTTCTTCTTGGTTATGGCTCAAACTCGCATACGTATCGTGTCCATAACTCTCAGCACATGAAAGTTATGGAAATGGTAAATGTGGGGTTTGATGAATCTAACGGCTCCCAAAAGGAGCACCCGCCAAATGTGATAGATGAATCACCGATTTCATTCGGCAAATGGCTATTGGGAGCGTCAAGCCTGTTGAAGGAAATGCACCTGAGTCCTCCGATGATGATGGTTCCATGACTCAAAACAGAACTCGTCAAGCGACTACCGAAGTAAATGCCACTCCGAATGCAAATGACAACCATATTCCAAATGCTGATCAAAATGGCAATCCCGGTGGGAATGATGATTCAAACGCTGATGCTGATGAAAATGGCAACGATCATCAAGATGAAAATCCTCATCCACGAGTAGCTAATCGAGTTGATCCCTCATTAATTCTCGATGAACTTGAGAATCCAGGTTATCGACCCACAACTCGTTCATGCACTCGTTTGGCTAACTATTGTGGCAATTCTCCTTTGTTTCATTGGCAGAGCCTACCAAGTATGAAGAATCCATGAATGATCCAGAATGGATGAATGCTATGCAAGAGGAGTTGGTGTAATTCGCACTAAATGATGTGTGGGAATTGGTTGACAAACCGAATCCTAAGAAGCACAATATCATCGGCACAAAATGGATTTTCCGCAACAAGCAAGATGAAAATGGCATTGTAGTGATAAACAAAGCACGTCTTGTTGCTCAAGGGTACACAAAGGTAGAAGGTATTGATTTCAGTGAAACATATGCTCCTGTTGCACGCCTTGAGGCAAGTCGTATTCTTCTCGCTTATGCAAATTACAATGATATCTTGCTATATCAAATGGATGTGAAAAGTGCTTTCCTCAATGGTGAAATTGATGAGGAAGTTTATGTTAGACAGCCACCTGGCTTTGAACACCCTTTGTTTCCTAACAAAGTTTTCAGGTTGAAAAAGGCTTTATATGGGCTGAAGCAAGCCCCTCGAGCTTGCTATGACACCTTGAAGAAGTTTATGCTCGATAAAGGGTTCAAGCCAGGATCCACTGATCCCACACTTTTCACTCGTGCCATTGATAATGATCTATTCGTATGTCAAATCTATGTGGATGATATTATCTTCGGCAGTACTAACAATGCTTGCAGCTTAGAGTTCGGGAGAATGATGTCCGATAAATATCAAATGTCCATGATGGGTGAACTTAAGTTCTTTCTCAGACTGCAAATTCGTCAACACGCAAATGGAATTTTCATATCTCAGGAGAAATATCTGAAAGAATGCCTGAAGAAGTTTAAAATGCAAGATTCCAAAATGAAGGGCTATAAAACTCCTATGCCCACGAATGGTAAGCTGGATGCAGATGTGTATGGTAAGGATTACGATCAGAAGGCTTGTGGTTCTATGATTGGTTCTCTTCTTTATCTATGTGCATCCAGACCTGACATCATGTTGAGTGTTTGCATGTGTGCCCGCTATCAAGCTGCACCGAAGGAATCGCATCACCAAGTAGTCAAGCGCATTCTGAGATATTTGGCTCACACCCCCACCTTAGGTTTATGGTATCCTAAGGGAGCACAGTTTGATCTCGTTGGATATTCAGACTCGGATTGGGCTGGTGACCTGGTTGACAGGAAATCTACTTCGGGGACATGCCATTTCCTCGATAGATCTTTGGTATGTTGGTCATCAAGGAAGCAAATTGTGTATCTCTCTATGGCTGAGGCCGAATATATTGCTGTTGGTGCTTGTTGCACTCAGTTATTGTGGATGAAGCAGACTCTGAAGGGTTATGGCATCAAGGTCAAGAATATCCCTCTATACTGTGATAATGAGAGTGCTATCAAAATTGCACATAATCCATTGCAGCATTCTCGCACCAAGCATATTGTCATCAGACATATTTCATTCGCGATCATGTTGCTCGAGAGGATATTGTCATCAATCACATATTGCTCGAGAGGATATTTTCACCAAGCCTCTCGATGAGAAAAGATTATGTGCATTACGGTGTGAGCTAAATATCCTGGACTTCACAAATGTGCAGTAAGCTGGACTCAGCACCCGTGCTAACACTTCCACATCTTAGAAGGAATGGGTGCATAACACTCGAAGAGGTTGAAAATTTCGACAAAGTGAAATTTTCTTTCTAAGAGTGAATACATTAACGAACAATTAGACTAACCGGGTGCCACGATAATTGTGCGACGCTCGGGGTCACTTTTCCTAGCACCATAACAGCAATTCTTTCTCATAAAACTTCTCATGTTAAAGTAGCAACCAATTCACATGTTAAGGTTCAAACAACGAATTCTCTTGAAACTTAACAACCTATGTTCTTAGTCACCAAGCAATTGCAATTCAACGTATTCAACAAAGTCTAAGTAAGAGCTCCACATACTCAATCATCATATGGTCTTCTATGATTGCTAGTATTCAAAGCATATTCTTAGAACAAATGGCATCCATCGAACATAGAGAAAAATTGGGGCTTAATGTTTCACCTCCCAACTCATTTATCATAGAGATAATTGTCAATAATAATAATTCATGGTCAAATATATTTGACTGGTCATATGTGCCTAGATCTTTCCCCACCACATGATGCTTGCCAACTAGAGAATAATTGAGGTTGAAATGAGAATGCATACTATTGACTCTTCCATAAAAGTAAATACCGAAAAGTAAAAGATAGGCCCTTCGTAGAGGGAAGCAGAGGTTCTCATGCGCTTTTTATTTGGATGCCCAAGCTCTTAATGCAAAGGAACGTCACGTTATATTGCCCCTTATGATAGCAACCTTTATTATGCAGTCAGTCTCTTTTATTACTTTGCCATCACAAGTTCGTACAACGCTCAATTTTCCCTTACAATAAAAGATCAAACATATTTAGGAGCATTTTTATTGCTTTATGCACTGATGACAACTTACTCGAAGGATCTTATTCAATCCATAGGTAGGTATGGTGGACACTCATGGCAAGAAACTGGGTTTAAGGGTTTTTGGATGCATAAGTAGTATCTCTACTTAGTACAAAAATTTGGCTAGCAAAAGATCCTAGGCAAACACCACATGTTGGAGGATCCATGACAATATAACTTCTACGCAAATATACATAACCATAACTCATTACATTGTCTTCCTTGTCCAACTTCAACTAATTTTCTCAAGTTTGAAAATAATTAATGGGTATTCACAATCATAGAAGATGTCCAAGATAATATATTTGTATGTGAAAGTTCTCTTCCTTATACTAATCATTCATGAATTGCTTGTATGGCCAATATTCTGATTGTCAAGCTTCAAAAGATTTCACTTTCTAAACCCAATGTGAAGCTACCACTAGGCATGATATGATATATAATTTCAACTTCATGATATTCAATTCATTCAACAATTTACTCTTAGGATATAAGTGAAGCACAATAGTAACTAACAAACTAATCCAAAAATATATAAGTGAAGATTAAGCGAGTAGTTTACTGAGAAGAGTGCCAAGCAATCGGAACTTCAGAAGAGGAACACACACACCCCACTGTACGGGTGTGGTAGGATACTACGGCATGAAACTGATATGGGACCAGGAGGACAGAGAAGCAGTAACTGCGGGTGGGAAAGTGACCTTTAGTGAAATCAGGGGTGACTGTGCTAGAGACTACTTGCGGGAAAGTGCAAGGTGGCGTGATGACGAAACCTATTACTTTGAAAACTCACATGACGAAGAACTGTATCGCGTGATGTTAAAGGCTTCCAAGATCCCTGGAAGGTTCTACAGGAACTCAGGGCCATGTGACATTCTGATCAATGCTCTAGAAACAAAAGAGCCCCTGGCCATGCAAGGGGTATAGCTGTGAATGTCCCGCACAAGAGGGCTTTGACACTCAGCAAAGAAGAGAGGCTCAACATGAAAAAAGCGAGGAGTGAACTGAAACAGAATCAATTGTATGAAAGGTTGAGGAGGGACATGTATACGGGGCTTCGAAATGAAATTGGGGAGTCAATGCTAATGCAGAAGACTCTAACACTGACAGATAGCCAGCAGATGGGATGGGAGGCGGGCATGGAGGATGCTGCTTATTGCGCGAAAACATCGCACAAGAGTAGTGGAGCATCAGCTGACCCCAGCGACACTGAGACTGCAGCTACACATGATGATGCTATATCTGATCTATCTGGAATGAAAGAAAGACTGAGGGGCATGCTTACACATTATGAAGGTACATTAAAGTGTGCAACAACCTGGGTTTGCCCCCTTCTTGGAAGGAGGCCTCTTGTTGGACAATGTGCCATTGAAGCCGGGCTATGTGAAGTGCTACATGACCGAAGTAAAGCATATAGATTCAATGAATTTGCCCTGAAGAATGTCCTAGGGGACTTTGATGAGATCATGAGAAGAGGACCTTAGGAGAAACACTGTTACAACATGTCCAGTGGCCACGAAAGGAAATAGACTTCATGGATGAGATCCCTCAAACCCCGCCAAGAGCAACCAATGTCGCCCTTCAACCGGTGACTCTCTCGTTGCCACAGCAGCTCTCGCATGCTTCCCCCAAGGAACCTAATACCTGTGATCAGCCCGCCCGACTTTGTGCCGTACAGGCCATGTCATAGTTTGCCCCTGAGCAGCTAGTGGCAAGGCCTACAACTGCTGAAGACGCACCACTAGTCCAGATGCTGGCCACTAAAGTAGCAGGGGGAGACTCAGTGGCACCACATGTTCAGCAGACCAACATGGTGGAACGGACTGCTAAGTAGTCCGGAGGCCCGGAACCGACTGATCATTAGTCCGTCGGTTCACAGCCGCGTGACCAGCATACCGATTCGTCGGCACTGCTTCCTCAGCAAAACAATGCATTGTCACAGCCTCCTCAGCACACTGACAAGTTGGCACCACCTGCATAGGAACCCGACATAGTTTCAACGCCTGGTCAGGAGTCTGATGCCTTTGCTCCTACAGCCAAGCAGTCCGTCACAGCAGCACCGCTAGCTCAACATTCCGGCATAGATAAACTATCTTCTTAGCAGTCCGTCGTAGCTTCACCGACTGCTCGGCAGTCCGCCTTTCAACCATCCAGACCTTGCACAAGAAGTTCTTAAAGCACCAAAAAGTAAGCGGCCAAAAAGGCTGCACCCTCGAGGAAGTGGGCCCTAAGACCGAGGAGGAATGAGAATGATAGCCTCTTACTTAAATTACCAAATTACCAGCAAGTTGTTCAAATTGGAGATTAATATTGTCTCTAACATCATGGACGATGAAGAATTCAATAGGATGCTTGCTAAAAATAAAGTAGGTGTACTTCAAGCACACAGTTATGTCCATGGCCAGCCATTTCTTGTTGGCAAATACTTTGAGGAGTGCAATTATAGTTGCCGCACGTTACATAAATATTGCATGGATCAAATGTCACAAGGTCATGGGGTTCTGCTAGTCCACTACGATAGATATCATTTTCGTCATGATCCGGGTTCCATTAGTGTGGGTTTCGAGGACTTATATCTCTTCTTCAACTTCAACGTGCTCGATGCCACTCTTGTTAAATGCCTGATTTTGTAAGTACTTCACAAACTCCAATCAATTTCTCCATGCAAGGCTGTAAATGATAAAAAGCTAACTGTATTGTATCCTCTCAGGGGATTGATACGTCTCCAACGCATCTATAATTTTTGATTGTTCCATGTTATTATATTATATGTTTTGGATGTTTTATATGCATTAATAGGATGTTTTATATTATTTTTGGGACTATCCTATTAACCTAGAGCCCAGTGCCAGTTTCTGTTTTTTCCTTATTTTAGAGTTTCGCAGAATAGGAATACCAAATGGAGTCCAAATGGAATGAAACCTTCGCGATGATTTTTCTTGGACAAGAAGACACCCAGGAGACTTGGAGATCAAGTCGGAGGAGCCACAAGGCGGCCACAAGGGTGGAGGGCGCGCCCCTGTCTTGTGGGCCCCCCGTGACTCCCCTGACCTAACTCCTTCGCCTATATATTCACAAATATTCCCAAACCACCAGAAGTATCCACGAAAACACTTTTCCACCGCCGCAACCTTCTATACCCGTGAGATCCCATCTAGGGACCTTTTCCGGCACCCTGCCGGAAGGGGATTCGATCACGGAGGGCTTCTACATCAACTCTATTGCCCTTCCGATGAAGCGTGAGTAGTTTACCATAGACCTACGGGTCCATAGCTAGTAGCTAGATGGCTTCTTCTCTCTCTTTGATTCTCAATACCATGTTCTCCTCGATGTTCTTGGAGATCTATCCGATGTAATCTTCAAGATACGATGAGTTGTGGATATATGATCAGCTTATCTATGAATATTATTTGAATCTTCTCTGAATTCTTTTATGCATGATTTGATATCTTTGTAATTCTCTTCAAATTATCAGTTTGGTTTGGCCAACTAGATTGGTTTTTCTTGCAATGGGTGAAGTGCTTAGCTTTGGGTTCAATTTTGCGGTGCCTTTTCCCAGTGACAGTAGGGGCAGCAAGGCACGTATTGTATTGTTGCCATCGAGGATAAAAAGATGGGGTTTACATCATATTGCTTGAGTTTATTCCTCTACATCATGTCATCTTACTTAATGTGTTACTCTGTTCTTCATGAACATAATACTCTAGATGCAGGCAGGAGTCGGTCGATGTGTGGAGTAATAGTAGTAGATGTAGAATCGTTTCGGTCTACTTGACACAGACGTGATGCCTATATTCATGATCATTGCCTTAGATATCGTCATAACTTTGTGCTTTTCTATGAATTGCTCGACAGTAACTTGTTCACCCACCGTATTATTTGCTATCTTGAGAGAAGCCTCTAGTGAAACCTATGGCCCCCGGGTCTATTTTCCATAATATAAGTTTCCAATCTACTATTTTCTATCTTATTAATTTCCGATCTACTATTTTGCAATCTTTTACTTTCCGATCTATAAACAAAAAATACGAAAAGTATTTACTTTACCTTTTATTTTGTTTCATCTATATCTATCAGATCTCACTTTTGCAAGTAACCGTAAAGGGATTGACAACCCCTTTATCGCATTGGGTGCGAGTTGTTTGATTGTTTGTGCAGGTATTAGGTGATTTGCGCGTTGTCTCCTACTGGATTGATACCTTGGTTCTCAAATTGAGGGAAATACTTATTCTACTTTGCTGCATCACCCTTCCCTCTTCAGGCTGTCTTCGGTAGGCATGGATTTGAAGGGGTTTGGCAGGGACTGAATCCCATACAAGTCAAATCCCCTCCAATCCCCTTGAGACGGGGTGTAACTGAACAAAGCCTCATGGAGAAAACCAACGCAAGCTCAAGAAGTAGCAGGAAGAATTTCTGGCGCCGTTGTTGGGGAGATTTACGCCAAATTGATGTTTGCTTGAACGACGTCGGTATTTCCCCAAAGAGGAAGGGATAATGTAGCAAAGCAACGGTACGTATTTCCTTAGTGATGAGGCCAGGGTTATCGAACTAGTAGGAGAACCATGCAACACCACGTAAACAGCTCCTGCACACAAAGAACAAATACTTGCAACCCGACGTAAGAGAGGGGTTGTCAATCCCTCACGGGTAAAAAGATATGGAAAATTGTAGTAGATTGGATAAATAGATCTCGCGGGTACGAGAGATAAAATAAATAACAATAAATTGCAGCAAGGTATTTTTTGTATTTTTGGATTAATAGATTTGAAAATAAAAGAAAATAAAAATAGATCGCGAAGGCAAATATAATAAAGAAGAGACCCCGGGGCCATAGATTTCACTAGTGGCTTCTCTAGAGAAAAAGAGCAAACGGTGAGTAAACAAATTACTGTTGGGCAATTGATAGAACTTCAAATAATCATGATGATATCCAGGCAATGATCATTATATAGGCATCACGTCCAAGATTAGTAGACCGACTCCTGCCTGCATCTACTACTATTACTCCACACATCGACCGCTATCCAGCATGCATCTAGTGTATTAAGTTCATGGAGAAACGGAGTAATGCAATAAGAACGATGACATGATGTAGACACGATCTATTTATGTAGAAATAGACTCCATCTTGTTATCCTTAATAGCAACAATACATACGTGTCGGTTCCCCTTCTGTCACTGGGATCAAGCACCTCTTCCCATTGCAGGATAAATAGATCAAGTTGGCCAAACAAAACCCATATATCAGATAAGAAATACGAGGCTATAAGTAATCATGCATATAAGAGATCAAAGAAGACTCAAATAACTTTCGTGGATAAAAACATAGATCTGATCATAAACTCAAAGTTCATCTGATCCCAACAAACACACCGCAAAAAGAGTTACATCATATGGATCTCCAAGAGACCATTGTATTGAGAATTAAAAGAGAGAGAGGAAGCCATCTAGCTACAAACTACGAACCCGCAGGTCTACAATGAACTACTCACGCATCATCGGAGAGGCACCAATGAGGATGATGAACCCCTCCGTGATGGTGTCTAGATTGGATCTGGTGGTTCTGGAACTTGTGGCGGCTAGAATTGACTTTCGTCGACTCTCCTAGGGTTTATGGAATATTGGGGTATTTATAGAGCAAAGAGGCGGTGTGGGAGGCCACCGAGGTGGGCACAACCCACCTGGGCGCGCATGGGCCCCCAGGCGCGCCCTGGTGGGTTGTGCTCCCCCTGGAGCACCCCTCAGGTACTTTCTTGGCCCATACGGTGTCTTCTGGTCCAGAAAAAATCCACAAAAAGTATCGCTGTGTTTGGACTCCGTTTGCTATTGACTTCCTGTGATGTAAAAAACAAGCAGAAAACAACAACTGGCACCGGGCACTATGTCAATAGGTTAGTACCAAAAAATGATATAAAATGATTGTAAAACATCCAAGAATGATAATATAACAACATGGAACAATAAAAAATTATAGATACGTTGGAGACGTATCAGCATCCCCAAGCTTAATTCCTGCTTGTCCTCGAGTAGGTAAATGATAAAAACAGAACTTTTGATGCGGAATGCTGGCTAACATGTTTATCACATATTCTTTTCTTTGTAGCATGGACATTTGGACTTTTATATGGTTCGAAGCAATAGTCTAGTTTTGACATGAGGACTTTAATACTCAAGCATATCAACAAGCAACCATGTCTTCCAAAATATCAACGCTAAAGCAAGTTATCCCTAGCCCATTATGCTCAATCATTGATCCATTCATGAAACACATTCGCATATTAGCTACATTCAATGCTCAAGTACGATCATATTCTCCCTTAGTTGGTGCTTTATAAGAGAAGATGGAGACTCAAATAAAAATAAAAATTGCATAAAGTAAAAGAAAGGCCCTTTGCAGAGGGAAGTAGGGATTTGTAGAGGTGCCAAAGCTCAAAGCAAAAAAGATAGAGATAAAAACATTTTGGGAGGCATGCTTTTCCTATCAACGAGAACGATCGAGTACTTCCCAATACTTTCCATGCTAGATATATCATAGGCGGTTCCCAAACAGAAAATAAAGTTTCATGGGTACCTTCCATACCAACACTTTCCAAGGAATTTATTATTTGACAACATAAAGTAAATTCATTTTTCATTTTGGGACTCGGCATCCCTAATACCTTTGCCGTACTCTCGTGCAATGACAAGTGAATAAACACTCATCTTGAGAATAACACATCTAGCATGGAAATATATTAGCCACCCCCTACCGTTTCATGAGAGGTACGGGCATACAAAAGAGAAGTTTGTTTTGAAAATTAGAGATGGCACGCACAGATTTGCTTAGAATGGCAAAAGAATACCGCAAATAGGTAGGTATGGTGAACTCATCTGGCAAAACTGGTTTAAAGGATTTTGGATGCACAAGTAGTGATCATACTTAGTGCAAATGAAGGCTAGCAAAAGATTGAGAAGCATCCAACCAAGAAACAAAAATCTCATAAGCGAGCATTAAGCATAACTAACACCGAATAATGCACCACAAGTAGGATGTAATTTCATTGCATAACTATTGACTTTTGTGCATGCATAGGGAATCACAAACCTTAACACCAATATTCTTACTAAAGCATAATTACTCATCAACATGACTCACATATCATATCATCATATGTCAAAACTATTATAAGTAATCAAGTTTATTTTGTCCAATGATCTTCATGAAAGTTTTTATTATATCCTCCTTGGATATCTATCACTTTGGAACCAATTTCATATGTTGCTTTTAATAAGCTCAAACAAATATAAGTGAAGAACATGAGCATCATATTTCTTTCTCTCAAATTAATCTAAGTGAAGCAAGAGAGAATTTCTTAAAAAATTTACTAACTCTCAAATAAATCTAAATGAAGCATGAGAGCAATTCTAACAAGTCATAGCATAATTTTGGCTCTCTCAAATAGGTGTGTCCCGCAAGGATTCATGACTTAAAAAAATCAAAACAAGCAAAGACTCATATCATACACGACGCTCCAAGCAAAACTCATAATATGTGACGAATAAAAATATAGCTCCAAGTAAAATACCGACGGTCGTTAGAAGAAAGAGGGGATGCCACTCGAGGACATCCCCAAGCTTAGTTGCTTGATACTTCTTGAATATTATCTTGCGGTGCCATGGGCATCCCCAAGCTTAGCCTTTTGCTAATTCTTATTCCTTCATCGATCGTAACATCACCCAAAACTTGAAAACTTCAATCACACAAAACTTAACAAAACCTTCGTGAGATCCGTTAGTACAAGAAAGCAAATCACTACTGTAAGTACTGTTACAAACCGATTCATATTTTATTTTTGCGTTATATCTACTGTATTCCAACTTTTCTATGGCAAAAACTCTTCAAAAGAAACCATAGAATCATCAAAACAAGCACACAACGCAAAGAAAACAAAATCTGTCAAAAACAGAACAGTCTGTAGCAATGTGGATATTTCGAATACTTCTGTAACTCCAAAAATTCTAACACATGAGTAATTTGTATATTAATCTTTTGCAAAAAGAATTGGTATTTTATCACGCTTCTGTTAAAAACTAGAATTATTTTTGTGAGTGCAAAGGTTTCTGTTTTTCAGCAAGATCAAATCAACTATCACCCAACATGATCCCAAAGGCTTTGATTAGCACAAACACTAATTAAAACACAAAAACACAATCATAACAGTAGCATAATTGTGCAAACGCTCAAGAACAGAAAGAAAAAGACAAAAATAAATTTTATTTGTTGCGTTGCCTCCCAACAAGTGCTATCTTTTTATACCCTTAGCTAGGCATAATGCAAAGGATCTAAGTGTTGTCATCTTTCTCCTTGATTTTCATAGAGGCATTTTTGTCAAGAGGTTTTGCAAAGACAACATAAAATATATTATCCATGGAAACCTCAGCACTATCAAGTTGCTTATCATCATAACCCCTTTGATTTCCAGCAACAATCCAAGAATAATGTTGATTAACATCATTGAAAACTTGTTGGATTATATCCAAAATAGGGACATCCTTTTTAAGATTGTCGTCAAAGATTTGATTATCCCCAAGCAAATGTCTTAACGCATAATCACTATTATAAAGAATTTCGTCTATCACGGGGTTTTCACGATTCATACCATAAAAATCAAAGATTTCCCTAGCTTCCCGTATTATGTAGTCAAATTCATTCATAAGAACAAGAGTGGCCAACTTTTTAGCCTTAGAATTCTTTATAACGGGTAGCTCAAAAAACAACCTCTGCAAAGTAGGATGAGTACGGAATTTGTTCTCAAGTTTCAGAACTAGTGCTAAAATAGCTTCCGCATAAGATTTAGTCCTCTTAAGTATAGGAACATCATCAAGACTTAAATTTTCAACACAATTGAAAAATTCTTGGATACGCTCTTTTCCTATAACATTCCCTTGCTCCAAAACAAAAGTTGTAGCATCCAGATTGCCAGATCATCCAATTTTAGGGGTTAGTCCATCATCTGTTTCTGTCATACCAAAGTCACTCATGATTGCAAACAAAGGGTAGATCTGACGAGAAAACGGCGAATGAAAAAGAGGGCGAATAAAACGGCAAATTTTTGTGAAGTGGGGGAGATGAAAACGAGAGGCAAATGGCAAATAATGTAAAATGCAAGGAGATGATATTTGTGATTAGGAACCTGGTAGATGTTGATGATGTCTCCCCGGCAACGGCGCCAGAAATTCCTTTTGATGTTTGCTTGAACTACGTCGGTATTTCCCCAAAGAGGAAGGGATGATGCAGCACAACAACGGTAGGTATTTCCCTCAGTGATGAGACCAAGGTTATCGAACCAGTAGGAGAACCATGCAACACCACATAAACAACTCTTGCACACAAAGAACAAATACTTGCAACCCGATGTAAGAGAGGGGTTGTCAATCCCTCACAGGTAAAAAGATAGGTAAAATTGTAGTAGATTGGATAAATAGATCTCGCGGGAACGCGAGATAAAATAAATAACAATAAATTGCAGCAAGGTATTTTTGTATTTTTGGATTAATAGATCTGAAAATAAAAGCAAATAAAAATAGATCGCGAAGGCAAATATAATAAAGAAGAAACCCGAGGGCCGTAGATTCCACTAGTGGCTTCTCTCGAGAAAAATAGCAAACGGTGGGTAAACAAATTACTGTTGGGCAATTGATAGAACTTCAAATAATCATGAAGATATCTAGGAAATCTTCATTATATAGGCATCATGTCCAAGATTAGTAGACCGACTCCTGCCTACATCTACTACTATTACTCCACACATCGACCACTATCCAGCATGCATCTAGTGTATTAAGTTCATGAAGAAACGGAGTAATGCAATAAGAACGATGACATGATGTAGACAAGATCTATTTATGTAGAAATAGACCCCATCTTGGTATCCTTAATAGCAATGATACATACGTGTCGGTCCCCCTTCTGTCACTGGGATCAAGCGCCATAAGATCGAACCCATCACAAAGCACCTCTTCCCATTGCAAGATAAATAGATCAAGTTGGCTAAACAAAACCCAAATATCGGAGAAGAAATACGAGGCTATAAGTAATCATGCATATAAGAGATCAAAGAAGACTCAAATAACTTTCATGGATAAAAACATAGATCTGATCATAAACTCAAAGTTCATCGGATCCCAACAAACAATACACCAAAAGAGTTACATCATATGGATCTCCAAGAGACCATTGTATTGAGAATCAAAAGAGAGAGAGAGGAAGCCATCTAGCTACTAACTACGGACCCGTAGGTCTACAATGAACTACTCACGCATCAACGGAGAGGCACCAATGAGGATGATGAACCCCTTCGTGATGGTGTCTAGATTGGTTCTGGTGGTTCTCGAACTTGCGGCGGCTGGAATTGATTTTCGTCGACTCTCCTAGGGTTTCTAGAATATTGGGGTATTTATAGACCAAAGAGGCGGTGCGGGAGGTGTGACGCCCCCGATTTGACCGTACACTAATCATGCACGCAAATGTGTACGATCAAGATCAGGGACTCACGGGAAGATATCACAACACAACTCTAAAACATAAATAAGTCATACAAGCATCATAATACAAGCCAGGGGCCTCGAGGGCTCGAATACAAGTGCTCGATCATAGACGAGTCAGCGGAAGCAACAATATCTGAGTACAGACATAAGTTAAACAAGTTTGCCTTAAGAAGGCTAGCACAAAAGTAGCAACGATCGAAAAGGCAAGGCCTCCTGCCTGGGACCCTCCTAACTACTCCTGGTCGTCGTCAGCGGGCTACACGTAGTAGTCGGCACCTCCAGTGTCATAGGAGTCGTCGTCGACGGTGGCGTCTGGCTCCTGGACTCCAGCATCTGGTTGCGACAACCAGGTAGAAAGGAAAGGGGGAAAAGAGGGAGAAAAGCAACCGTGAGTACTCATCCAAAGTACTCGCAAGCAAGGAGCTACACTACATATGCATGGGTATATGTGTAAAGGGCCATATCGGTGGACTGAACTGCAGAATGCTAGAATAAGAGGGGGATAGCTAATCCTGTCGAAGACTACGCTTCTGGCAGCCTCCATCTTGCAGCATGTAGAAGAGAGTAGATTGAAGTCCTCCAAGTAGCATCGCATAGCATAATCCTACCCGGCGATCCCCTCCTCGTCGCCCTGTTAGAGAGCGGTCACCGGGTTGTATCTGGCACTTGGAAGGGTGTGTTTTATTAAGTATCCAGTTCTAGTTGTCATAAGGTCGAGGTACAACTCCGGGTCGTCCTTTTACCGAGGGACACGGCTATTCGAATAGATAAACTTCCCTGCAGGGGTGCACCACATAACCCAACACGCTCGATCCCATTTGGCCGGACACACTTTTCGGGGTCATGCCCGGCCTCGTAAGATCAACACGTCGCAGCCCCACCTAGGCTCAACAGAGAGGTCAGCACGCCGGTCTAAACCCTATGCGCGCAGGGGTCTGGGCCCATCGCCCTATGCACACCTGCACGTTGCGTACGCGGCCGGAAGCAGACCTAGCCCCCTTAATACAAGCGCGAGCTTACGGTCCAATGCGGCGCGCGCCACTCAGTCGCTGACGTCAAGAAGAGCTTCGGCTGATACCACGACGCCGGGATACCCATAACTACTCCCGCGTAGATGGTTAGTGCGTATAGACCAAATGGCCAGACTCAGATCAAATACCAAGATCTCGTTAAGCGTGTTAAGTATCCGCGAACGCCGACCAGGGCCAGGCCCACCTCTCTCCTAGGTGGTCTCAACCTGCCCTGTCGCTCCGCCACAAAGTAACAGTCGGGGGCCGTCAGGAACCCAGGCCCACCTCTACCGGGATGGAGCCACCTGTCCTTTCAGCCCCCTCATCAGAATCACTTGCGGGTACTCCTCGAGCCGACCCGACTTTAGTCACCACATGTGTCATGTATATAATGTATATAGTATATACCCATGATCACCTCCCGAAGTGATCACGGCCCAGTAGTATAGCATGGCAGACGGACAAGAGTGTAGGGCCACTGATGGAACACTAGCATCCTATACTAAGCAGTAGGATAGCAGGTAAGGGTAACAACTGTAGCAACAATGACAGGCTATGCATCAGGATAGGATTAACGGAAAGCAGTAACATGCTACACTACTCTAATGCAAGCAGTATAGAGAAGACTAGGCGATATCTGGTGATCAAGGGGGGGCTTGCCTGGTTGCTCAGACAAGAAGAAGGGGTCGTCGTCGACGTAGTTGATCACAGCGGCATCAGCGGCAGTCTCGGGGTCTACCGGAGAGAAGAGGGGGGAAGAAACAGTAAATACATAGCAAGCAAGTGCATAACAGGACAACAGGCAGAGCTAGACGTGTTCTAACGCGGTGTCACGCGATACCGTGGAAGGGGGAAACATCCGGGAAAGTTTTCCCGAAGTTTGCATTTTTCGGACAGATGAAACGGAGGGGGAAAGTTGCAAGTTTGCTATGCTAGGGACGTGTGGTGGGCGAACGGACTACGTATTCGGATTCGGCTCGTCGTTCTAAGCTACTTTCATGTAGAAAGTATTTTCATGTGAGCTACGGTTTAAAAGATATGATTTTCTAAAGATTTACTAATTTCTGGAATTTAATTAATCATTTAATTTAATTCGAAATTGGATTTATGACATCAGCATGATGTCATGCTGACATCAGCAGCCAACAGGGGTTGACTAAGTCAAACTGACATGTGGGTCCAGTGGGACCCACCTGTCATTCTCTGTTTAGGTTAATTAGGGTTTAGCTAAACCAATTACTGTTTAATTAAACTAACTAGTTAATTAGATTAATTAAACATAATTAATTAATTAATATATTATTTTTATTTTATTTTTATTTTTAAAATATTTTTTTAAACGTTCTTAGGGGCGGGGCCCCACTGTCCAGTGGCCCAGGGCCTTAACGGGCACAGGGGAAGCGGGCGCTGCGGGTGCGGGCACCCGAACTGGACGTGGCCAGTCGAGGTCACGGCGAGGGGGAAAACGCCGGCACGGCGCCGGCCTGGCAGCGGCGACGCCACGGCGGGGCAAAAGGGAGGGGCACGGCGGGCGCTGGAGCGCCGGAGGTGGCCGCGGGGGTGAGGCGCGGCGCGGCCGAGCGCGGAGCGCGCCGGGGCGGACGACGGTGCGGACAACAGGCGAGGCTAGCGCGCGGGTGCGCGCGTGCTCACCGCGAGCATGAGCACCGGGCGGCGCGTGAACGTCAGCGGGACGGCGCGAGTAACAGAGGGGAAGGGAGGCCGGGGGCCTCACCGGCGTTTGCAGGGGCACAAGGGCGTCGAGGCTCGGGGGCGACCCGTGGGGAGGAGGACGTGGACGCTCGACGATGGAGTGGAGAAGAGGACGACGGGGCGAGGCTCGTGGAGCTCCGGGGAGGTGGTGCGGATCGACGGCGACGCAGGGGAGGAGCGGCGATGGCGTCCGGCGTGGTCGTCCCGGTCGGCGGCGACGGTCGATCCGGTCGGCGTGGCTTGCCGTAGGCCGACGAGGGAGAGGCGGGGACGGAGGAGCGAGGCGTCGTGGAGCGGCTCCGGTGAGTGGCGTCCGACGACGAGGTCGGGGCGGGGATGAGGACGCGGTCCGGCGGCGTCGTGGCTCCGGCGAGGAGGGCTCCGAGCGGCGATGGCGTCGGAGCCGAGCCCGAGTTCCAGATCGGGGCAGAGGGGACGAGGCAGCGCGGACGGGCGTCGGGGCCGGCTCGGGGGCGAGGTGAGGCAGCGGCGGCGAGGTCCGACAACGGCGACAAGGTGGCGGGGCGCGAGGGAGGAGCTGCGAGGCATCCGGTGAGGGGAGGGTCTCCGGACGGTGGATGGCGGGTCGGGCGCGGGGGCGCCCAGATCGAGCGGGGGAGGAGGGGGACGTGCGAGAGAGAGGGGATCCAGAGAGAGGAGTGGGGCGCGTGGGGGGGGGGAGTGGTGGTTGCTGTGGGTTAGGGTTTCGTGGATGGGGATAAGGGGAGTGGGGTGGCCGGTGGGCCTGGTGGCCTGCTGGGCCGTGGCCCAGTGGGCCAGGGGGTTTGTTTTTTTCTTTTTTTTTGACTTCGTCTTATTTCCTTTCTTTTTATTTATTCTTTCCTATTTTATTTTAGTTACATTATATTTTATTTTTAGTAAAAATTATCACTAGCACCTAAATTTTTATTTGTAGATATACTACTGCCACATTAACTTTGGCACCTAAATAAAATAGTTTTGTAATTAATTATTACTTAAAAGTATTTATTAAATAACAGTTTTGCCGCTGTTTTAATTACTATGGTGCATTTAAATACTTTAGAGGAGTGTGGTTTCTACACCAAATTTTAGTATAGATTATTTGGCTCACCCCGAACATTTTAGTTTTAGTATTTGAAAACTATTATTGTTTGCTTGATTTTGAATTTGAATTTGAATCAGTTTCGAACTTACGTGAGATTAGCAACAGTAATCGAGGTGACGTGGCATCATTAGTAGAAAGTTACTGTAGCTTAATTATCCGGGCGTCACAATTCTCCTCCACTACAAGAAATCTCGTCCCGAGATTTAAGAGGTAGAGTAAGGGGAAAAGTTCTGGTTACGGAATTCTAACGAATCTTCTCGGTCTTGGTTGCTCTTCTCGAAGAAGTTGATCCGTTACGTTGATGTCTTCATTTTTCCTGCTTGATGAAGCTGGCATCCTTTCTTCGGGAACTCCATCGTACTTACGAAGGACAAGGGGTAACTTCGGAATAACAGACCTCTGAACGGTTGACTATCTGGTTGATAACATCGGGGAAGGTGGCGGAAAGTAACTCTCGAATGGAAATTTAAGACAATATCGAGAGCAAAGTAAGGAGGTATCGTGGGGAAGTTTCGAGCGGGCAGGCAATCGTTTGATGCCTGAAGGGTTCAGAGCAACGGGAATAAGTATTGTGCCTGATACCAAAATTGATGATCTCACGAAAGGTGGCACGTGAATTACATACGAAGCCAAGCGTGAGGAATAACCTTGGGAACAGGGGGTGTACAAGAGAGTCAGGTTTCGATCCTGTGGAACTGTGGGTTATGGGCCCACCATGTGGTTAAAAGTAGGAAGGTCGTTGGCATCTTACACGGTCATGATAGCAAGACATGTCAGAGGATAGTCTGTCGATTATGTCGGCAACAACGTCGATACCAAGGACGAGGGACGAAGAGAACCATTTTTCCTGCTCGTTGAACGAGGCGGACCAATAGGCAAAGTTCTCGTCCATCGGTGGTTACCGGAATGTCATCGACAATAGTAACAGGGTCTTACTGACAGAATTGTACACCGAGGTGCTTACATAAGCAGGAGAATACTACTGCTTAGATCATATAGATCACCAGAAAGGTTAAACCAAACAATGGAAAGGAAAATATGATTATCAAATTAAACAGAACAATGGAAAGGAAAATATGGTTATCAGATTAAACAGAACAATGGAAAGGAAAATGTGTTTAAACACATATTTCAAGGGTATATCCTTCCCAAGGGCAAGCAGAGCATGATATCCATGACAGGATATAATGTAGAAAACTCTTTTAGGTACGGGAGAGAATTTTCATGACATTACCCATACAGCGGTGTTTGGATAATTGAGCAGGAAACATTTAGCATTGGGCTTCAAATGTTCCTGTTGAAAATTGGAGTACCATAGACATGCTTTGAGATAGCATTTACATGGTCATTAGGTAAGATCAGGCTATGGATACACAAAGGATCCATCAGGAACAACTTTATAGAGTAAGTCTTACAATTTCCTCATGGAAGAATAGGTCCTCCAGCCAGGTGTGCGAGCCATGACATCATCTTACCGGGTCATAAACAGACCAATGTTATAACTCTTGGAAATATGTTCCAACCATCATATCTGACCGAGATGCAGATCTGATTGGTGTTAGGATAACTCAGACTTAGGATGTCTGAGAAGAAAGGTGCAACACAAATTGATGGGATGACATAGTAAGATTCTCGGGAAATGAACTATGAAAGCAAGTTCCGAAACAAGAGTTCATCATTAAACCAAGGAGAGGGTTAGGAGGTGGCTGATGGACTCAGCGACATTCCATTGAGATTTCCAAAAGATGGATTTCCACAATTATGTGAACAAGGAGATAACATTTGTCAGATCAAATGATATAATGATGTATGCTCGAGGATATCATACACAATTTAAACATTGGTTGAAAGGTGCACCCGACATATGGGCCTAGGTAGCATGATCAATGTTAGAATGGTGATTCGATATCCAAAACACAAAGAATGTAACTATCATTCATTAACTTACAAGCAATAGGGTTGCTAGAAGTTTTGATTTTTTTTTTACATCACAGTCCATTTGCCGGTATTCCGGTTGGAACACGGGGACCAAGAAAAGAATGGTGCTGGCGAGAAGCATCACTTGCATCAATAACTCATAAGAGGTGGTGAAATTCTCATGACATACTTGACATAAAAGATGGTAATACTCCAAGGTAGAACATATCATAAGCTAGATAGCAAGGAAATCAAGGTACAACACAAAACACGAACAAGTTTGTGTTGAATGGAAGGCAATAAAATGGTCGATGATAAAACAAATCATCGAGGGCAAGGATGGTATTTCTCATCCAGAATTCGATAGATATCTTGGAAGAGCTCAGAATGTTGATGATGTTCATGACACATTTGTAGCGAGAATTTATGAAGAGGTAATCGATCGGCGATGACATCAAGTCAAAGGAATGATGAAGCGAAAAGTTATTGGAACCAGGGGTACGACACAAACTCGAAACAAGCTTGCTGCTCAAGGTGAAATGATATGACGAGGAAAATCGACATAAGCTTAGCTCATCGTCGAAAGTGGTGCTCCGGGAATAAAGACCAGGTAGCACAGTTAAAATTGGCATGATAATGACATAGCCGAGCAGGCTAGGGATGACGTGGTCGAGTATGAACTCATAAACAAAGGAGATTACTAAGAGTTGTTTAATCATGATGCGGACTTGATTCAGTTATCGATGTCCTTGAGTGTTTAACAACTCGGAGCCCGTGAAAAATTGGAATCAATGAGAATGTAATACTTGATGGAGAACTCATAAGAAGTTATGCAGTTCCGTGATAATCTCGAGATACCAGGGGGTAATACTCGACGACAAACCAAAGTAGAGTTTGGACTGGGGTATTGCTCTTACAGAAGACAAGTGCTTAAACTTGTACGAGAAATGGTATTTAAAGGAGATCATGGTCGGAACCACGTCCACGGATACCAGATGAACTTATTACAAGGGGATAATTATTTTAAGAGAAGCTTCCATGATAAGGTATACATCGTGTCCATGGGCATGAACACAGGGTTCAAGGTCCACTCCCACTTGTTCAATGCATAACCTTTCATTTACTTCTCATTTTTCAAAGAAGTTGTAGTGTTGAAATTTTATCTGGCAAAATACCAGAAGAGTATGACTCATGAAAACTTTCGAGTTCACACATATTATGGAAGGCATAGGTTCAACCCATCGGGGCATCGTGGAAACATATACCACAAACTTCGGAGTAAATAATACAAGCTCGAAAGTAGAGCATGGTTCACAAAACAGATGATACCGTTTACCAAAGGCATTATATACCCATGGAAAGGCTCACAAGGTTATTCAATAGGAAGGACACTGTCGGATAAAATCCAACAAAGGAACCGATGGTCCACAAGGGATCTGATGTGAGCATCGGTACTCAACCAGAGGAAGAAGAATGCAAGGAGATCTGATTATAGAAACAACTGACTAACTCAAAGTTCAAATGCAAAAGAATTATGATTTCCAAATCAGGGGGTCAGAAGCAACGCTCTGATCAAGGATGGATAAGTTGAGTAGGCTTAGGGGTACAATCGATGGCAATTTGATAGGTCGAGATCCAGCTCACGTTTAAAATGACGTCTGAGCCGGAAGGATGAATTCTAGGATATGATTGAGGATTGCAAGCATTCGCAACAAATTGAATCAACGGACTCAAAATGATAATGACAAGAGATGCCAATAAGATTACGAGACCTATGGGATTAACCATAATGCAAGCAAACAAGAATTTCAAGAGCAATAGGCTCCTGAGGATTTTCGGAAGATCGAATAGTATTTTGAAGACTATTGTGAAATACCTGAGTCAACTAGGGATGAGCAAATATCCGGTGAGTGCTAGAAATTATCCATAGTGGTATTCATGTGGCAAAGAACAACAAGGTAGTAAGCCCAAAGGATTCTCGGAGCAGCAAGGAGAATTTCGGGGTATCTTGTAATAACAAGATCAACTGGGAAACATTGTATGAATGGCGAGTATACGTGGTTATCCATAGGAGTTTATCGATGAAAGGGAATTGCAAAAGCGATGAACACAAGTTCTCGAGTTATCAGCGGAGAGTATCTTCAGGGTCTTCACGTGCAGCAGACGATCATCAGTAATAAGGAGCTCTCCGGGTGAAAGTGACAACGAGATCCTAATGTTAGATTTAGCAAAATTCACTTAACCCGAATAGAAGAGAGATCAGAGTCCCAGAGTATAGACAAGGAGTAAAAGATCCTAATACCACCCAATGGCGACGTGGGCCCGTAAGACACACAGCCATGTTAGTAAAAGTTTTTGCAATGTCTAGACTCGACTTCGGCCAAAGAGTTGGAAATGGGGATTCCTACAGGCAGTTGGCTCTGATACCAACTTGTGACGCCCCCGATTTGACCATACACTAATCATGCACGCAAATGTGTACGATCAAGATCAGGGACTCACAGGAAGATATCACAACACAACTCTAAAACATAAATAAGTCATACAAGCATCATAATACAAGCCAGGGGCCTCGAGGGCTCGAATACAAGTGCTCGATCATAGACGAGTCAGCGGAAGCAACAATATCTGAGTATAGACATAAGTTAAACAAGTTTGCCTTAAGAAGGCTAGCACAAAAGTAGCAACGATCGAAAAGGCAAGGCCTCCTGCCTGGGACCCTCCTAACTACTCCTGGTCGTCGTCAGCGGGCTACACGTAGTAGTCGGCACCTCCAGTGTCGTAGGAGTCGTCGTCGATGGTGGCGTCTGGCTCCTGGACTCCAGCATCTGGTTGCGACAACCAGGTAGAAAGGAAAGGGGGAAAAGAGGGAGAAAAGCAACCGTGAGTACTCATCCAAAGTACTCGCAAGCAAGGAGCTACACGACATATGCATGGGTATATGTGTAAAGGGCCATATCGGTGGACTGAACTGCAGAATGCTAGAATAAGAGGGGGATAGCTAATCTTGTCGAAGACTATGCTCATGGCAGCCTCCATCTTGCAGCATGTAGAAGAGAGTAGATTGAAGTCCTCCAAGTAGCATCGCATAGCATAATCCTACCCGGCGATCCCCTCCTCATCGCCCTGTTAGAGAGCGATCACCGGGTTGTATCTGGCACTTGGAAGGGTGTGTTTTATTAAGTATCCAGTTCTAGTTATCATCAGGTCGAGGTACAACTCCGGGTCGTCCTTTTACCGAGGGACACGGCTACTCGAATAGATAAACTTCCCTGCAGGGGTGCACCACATAACCCAACACGCTCGATCCCATTTGGCCGGACACACTTTTCTGGGTCATGCCCGGCCTCGTAAGATCAACACATCGCAGCCCCACCTAGGCTCAACAGAGAGGTCAGCACGCCGGTCTAAACCCTATGCGCGCAGGGGTCTGGGCCCATCGCCCTATGCACACCTGCATGTTGCGTACGCGGCCGGAAGCTGACCTAGCCCCCTTAATACAAGCGCGAGCTTACGGTCCAATGCGGCGCGTGCCACTCAGTCGCTGACGTCAAGAAGAGCTTCGGCTGATACCACGATGCCGGGATACCCATAACTACTCCCGCATAGATGGTTAGTGCGTATAGACCAAATGGCCAGACTCAGATCAAATACCAAGATCTCGTTAAGCGTGTTAAGTATCCGCGAACGCCGACCAGGGCCAGGCCCACCTCTCTCCTAGGTGGTCTCAACCTGCCCTGTCGCTCCGCCACAAAGTAACAGTCGGGGGCCGTCAGGAACCCAGGCCCACCTCTACCGGGATGGAGCCACCTGTCCTTTCAGCCCCCTCATCAGAATCACTTGCGGGTACTCCTCGAGCCGACCCAACTTTAGTCACCACATGTGTCATGTATATAATGTATATAGTATATACCCATGATCACCTCCCGAAGTGATCACGACCCAGTAGTATAGCATGGCAGACGGACAAGAGTGTAGGGCCACTGATGAAACACTAGCATCCTATACTAAGCAGTAGGATAGCAGGTAAGGGTAACAACTGTAGCAACAATGACAGGCTATGCATCAGGATAGGATTAACGGAAAGCAGTAACATGCTACACTACTCTAATGCAAGCAGTATAGAGAAGACTAGGCGATATCTGGTGATCAAGGGGGGGGGCTTGCCTGGTTGCTCAGACAAGAAGAAGGGGTCGTCGTCGACGTAGTTGATCACAGCGGCATCAGCGGCAGTCTCGGGGTCTACCGGAGAGAAGAGGGGGAAGAAACAGTAAATACATAGCAAGCAAGTGCATAACAGGACAACAGGCAGAGCTAGACGTGTTCTAACGCGGTGTCACGCGATACCGTGGAAGGGGGAAACATCCGGGAAAGTTTTCCCGAAGTTTGCATTTTTCGGACAAATGAAACGGAGGGGGAAAGTTGTAAGTTTGCTATGCTAGGGACGTGTGGCGGACGAACGGACTACGTATTCGGATTCGGCTCGTCGTTCTGAGCAACTTTCATGTAGAAAGTATTTTCATGTGAGCTACGGTTTAAAAGATATGATTTTCTAAAGATTTACTAATTTCTGGAATTTAATTAATAATTTAATTTAATTCAAAATTGGATTTATGACATCAGCATGATGTCATGCTGACAGCAGCAGCCAACAGGGGTTAACTAAGTCAAACTGACATGTGGGTCCAGTGGGACCCACCTGTCATTCTATGTTTAGGTTAATTAGGGTTTAGCTAAACTAATTACTGTTTAATTAAACTAACTAGTTAATTATATTAATTAAACATAATTAAGTTAATTAATTAATTAATATATTTTTTTATTTTATTTTATTTTTAAAATCTTTTTTTAAACGTTCTTAGGGGCGGGGCCCCACTGTCCAATGGCCCAGGGCCTTAACGGGCACAGGGGAAGCGGGCGCTGCGGGTGCGGGCACCCGAACTGGACGTGGCCAGTCGGGGTCACGGCGAGGGGGAAAACGCCGGCGCGGCGCCGGCCTGGCAGCGGTGACGCCACGGCGGGGCAAAAGGGAGGGGCATGGCGGGCGCTGGAGCGCCGGAGGTGGCCGCGGGCGTGAGCCGCGGCGCGGCCGAGCGCGGAGCGCGCCGGGGCGGACGACGGTGCGGGCAACAGGCGAGGCTAGCGCGCGGGTGCGCGTGTGCTCACCGCGAGCACGGGCACCGGGCGGCGCGTGAACGTCAGCGGGACGACGCGAGTAACAGAGGGGAAGGGAGGCCGGGGGCCTCACCGGCGTTTGCAGGGGCACAAGGGCGTCGAGGCTCGGGGGCGACCCTTGGGGAGGAGGACGTGGACGCTCGACGACGGAGTGGAGAAGAGGACGACGGGGGCGAGGCTCGTGGAGCTCCAGGGAGGTCGCGGTGGCGCGGATCGACGGCGACGCAGGGGAGGAGCGGCGATGGCGTCCGGCGTGGTCTTCCCAGTCGGCGGCGACGGTCGATCCGGTCGGCGTGCCTTGCCGTAGGCCGACGAGGGAGAGGCGGGGACGGAGGAGCGAGGCGTCGCGGAGCGGCTCCGGTGAGCGGCGTCCGACGACGAGGTCGGGGCGGGGATGAGGACGCGGTCCGGCGGCGTCGTGGCTCCGGCGAGGAGGGCTCCGAGCGGCGATGGCGTCGGAGCCGAGCCCGAGTTCCAGATCGGGGCAGAGGGGACGAGGCAGCGCGGACGGGCGTCGGGGTCGGCTCGGGGGCGAGGTGAGGCAGCGGCGGCGAGGTCCGACAACGGCGACAAGGTGGCGGGGCGCGAGGGAGGAGCTGCGAGGCATCCGGCGAGGGGAGGGTCTCCGGACGGCGGATGGCGGGTCGGGCGCGGGGGCGCCCAGATCGAGCGGGGGAGGAGGGGGACGTGCGAGAGAGAGGGGATCCAGAGAGAGGAGTGGGGCGCGTGGGGGGGTGGGGAGTGGTGGTTGCTGTGGGTTAGGGTTTCGTGGATGGGGATAAGGGGAGTGGGGTGGCCGGTGGGCCTGGTGGCCTGCTGGGCCGTGGCCCAGTGGGCCAGGGTTTTTTTTTGACTTCGTCTTATTTCCTTTCTTTTTATTTATTCTTTCCTATTTTATTTTAGTTACATTATATTTTAGTTTTAGTAAAAATTATCACTAGCACCTAAATTTGTATTTGTAGATATACTACTGCCACATTAACTTTGGCACCTAAATAAAATAGTTTTGTAATTAATTATTACTTAAAAGTATTTATTAAATAACAATTTTGCCGCTGTTTTAATTACTATGGTGCATTTAAATACTTTAGAGGAGTGTGGTTTCTACACCAAATTTTAGTATAGATTATTTGGCTCACCCCGAACATTTTAGTTTTAATATTTGAAAACTATTATTGTTTGCTTGATTTTGAATTTGAATTTGAATCAGTTTCGAACTAACGTGAGATTAGCAACAGTAATCGAGGTGACGTGGCATCATTAGTAGAAAGTTACTGTAGCTTAATTATCCGGGCGTCACAGGAGGCCACCGAGGTGGGCACAACCCACCTGGGCCCAGGCGCGCCCTGGTGGGTTGTGCTCCCCTCAGAGCACCCCTCAGGTACTTTCTTGGCCCATACGGTGTCTTCTAGTCCAGAAAAAATCCACAAAAAGTTTCACTGTGTTTGGACTCCGGTTGGTATTGATTTCGTGTGATGTAAAAAACAAGCAGAAAATAGCAACTGGCACTGGGCACTATGTCAATAGGTTAGTACCAAAAAATGATATAAAATGACTATAAAATGATTGTAAAACATCCAAGAATGATAATATAACAACATGGAACAATAAAAAAATTATAGATACATTGGAGACGTATCACAAATCAAGACTCGTCTCCCGTCAACTTGCCAATTTCTGGCGTTGTTGCCGCGGAGATCTATGCCAAGTCAAGACATACCAAGTACCCATCATAAACTCTCATCTCTTGCATTACATTATTCGCCATTTGCCTGTCATTTTCCTCTCCCACTTGTAAAATGATTTTTGAAAAGATTTGCCTCTTCTTTCGCCCTTCTTTCGTTCGTCTTTTCGTTTGCCTTTATGTCTTACTTGGCTTGTTTGCTTGTTTGGTTGGAATAATTGTGTATTTATTGAAAATTAGAAACCAAAGAGTTTATGGATCCTCATCCACTTGCTAATCTTTTTAAGAGATCAATAATGATGAACCAATTGCTAGTGAGTTGTGTCCACTAGATTATCTTTATGAAGTTTTGCTTCAAATTCGTGAATCTAAAAATTGTGATGAAGGACTTTATGAAGTGATTTGATATGTCTCCAACGTATCTATAATTTTTCATTATTCCATGCTATATTATATTCTGTTTTGGATGTTTAATGGGCTTTATTATACACTTTTATATTATTTTTGGGACTAACCTATTAACCGGAGGCCCAGCCCAAATTGCTGTTTTTTTGCCTATTTCAGTGTTTCGCAGAAAAGGAATATCAAACGGAGTCCAAACAGAATGAAACCTTCGGGAACGTGATTTTCGGAAAAAACGTGATCCAAAGGACTTGGTGTGGACGTCAAGCAATCAACTAGGAGGCCATGAGGCAGAGGGGCACGCCTACCCCCTGGGCGCGCCCTCCACCCTTGTGGGCCCCTCCTAGCTCCACCGACCTACTTCTTCCTCCTATATATACCTACGTACCCCCAAACCATCAGGAGAGGAGCCAAAACACTATTTCCACCGCCGCAACCTTCTGTACCCATGAGATCCCATCTTGGGGCCTTTTCCAGCGCTCCGCCGGAGGGGGCACTGATCACGGAGGGCTTCTACATCAACACCATAGCCTCTCCGATGATGTGTGAGTAGTTTACCTCAGACCTTCGGGTCCATAGTTATTAGCTAGATGGATTCTTCTCTCTCTTTGGATCTCAATACAAAGTTCTCCTCGATTCTCTTGGAGATCTATTTGATGTAACTCTTCTTTTGCGGTGTGTTTGTCGAGATCCGATGAATTGTGGGTTTATGATCAAGATTATCTATGAACAATATTTGAATCTCCTCTGAATTCTTTTATGTATGATTGGTTATCTTTGCAAGTATCTTCGAATTATCGGTTTGGTTTGGCCTACTAGATTGATCTTTCTTGCAATGGGAGAAGTGCTTAGCTTTGGGTTCAATCTTGCGGTGCTCGATCCCAATGACAGTAGGGGAAACGACACGTATTGTATTGTTGCCATCGAGGATAAAAAGATGGGGTTTATATCATATTGCATGAGTTTATCCCTCTACATCATGTCATCTTGCTTAAAGCGTTACTTTGTTCTTATGAACTTAATACTCTAGATGCATGCTGGATAGCGGTCGATGTGTGGAGTAATAGTAGTAGATGCAGGCTGGAGTCGGTCTACTTGTCACGGACGTGATGCCTATATACATGATCATACCTATATATTCTCATAACTATGCTCAATTCTATCAATTTCTCAACAGTAATTCGTTTACCCACCGTAATACTTATGCTACCTTGAGAGAAGCCACTAGTGAAAACTATGGCCCTCGGGTCTATTTTCCATATTATTAATCTTCCGTCAACTAGCTATTTCTTTCGCCATTTATTTTGCTTTCTTTACTTTTACTCTTTATCATAAAAATACCAAAAATATTATCTTATCATCTCTATCAGATCTCACTCTCGTAAGTGACCGTGAAGGGATTGACAACCCCTTTATCGTGTTTGTTGCGAGGTTCTTATTTGTTTGTGTAGGTGCGTGGGACTCGAGTGTGGTCTCCTACTGGATTGATACCTTGGTTCTCAAAAATTGAGGGAAATACTTATGCTACTTTACTGCATCACCCTTTCCTCTTCAAGGGAAAACCAACGCAGTGCTCAAGAGGTAGCATGATTCACGATAGATCTTTGAATGAAAAGCATGATTGCAATGATGTTATTATAAATTCTATTAATATCAATTATGTTAATCATATACAAAACCCTAAGCTTGGGGATGCTAATTTTTCTATGTCTACTACTTGTTGCAATGATCATGATTGGGGTGATTCTTCTTATGATCTTGAAAATTTATTTAAGCCCCATGATGAATATGAGATTGATAATAATGTTTGCAATACTATTGAAACTGGGTTTGGAAGAATGTCGACTTTAGATCCCAGATATTTGGAGAATATGCAATCTTATGAATTTTTTGATAAAAGTGGGTTTGGAAAGGTCATGACTTTAGTTAATGATAATCCCACTATTTTGGAAGAGTGTCAACTTTGCATGCATGTGGTTCATGTTGAAAATAGTTTATATGATAGCTATATTGTTGAATTCGAATATTATCCCACATGTAATTATTATGAGAGGGAAATATGGTTGTAGAAATTTTGATGTTGCTAAATTACCTCTCGTTATGTTGAGATTGCTATTGTCTCTTTCCTCTATCTTGCATATGCTAGTTTTTGCTTGCAATGATAATTTGTTTGCCTATAAGGTGCCTATGCGTTGGAAGTATGTTAGACTTATATGTGTTTGTCACATGTTTTATGATGCTCTCTTTGTGTTGCAATTGCTATCTTTCATGTGAGCATCATTAAAATTACCAATGCCTAGCTAAAAGGCTTTAAAGAAAAGCGCTTGTTGGGAGACAACCCAATAATTTTCTTTTCTGTTTTTGAATAAATAATTCATATAGTCTCTGTTTAGATGTGGTTTTGTGTTTTAATTACTGTTTGTGCCATGTAATACCGTTGGGATGGCTTACGGTGATAGTTGATTTGATCTTGCTGAAAAACAGAAACTTTTGCGCTCAGGAAAACAATTCTTATTTTTAACAGAAGCGTGATAAAATATTGATTCTTTTTTCAGAAGATTAATAAACAAATTTCTCAGGTTGTACTAATTTTTCAGAATTTTTGGAGTTACAGAAGTATTCGAGAGCTACAGATTGTTCTGTTTTTGACAGATTCTGTTTTCTATGTGTTGTTTGCTTATTTTGATGAATCTATGGGTAGTATGGGGGGGGGTATGAACCATGGAAAAGTTGCAATACAGTATATAGTACACCAATATAAATAAAGAATGAGTTCACAACACTACCAAAAGTGGTGATTTATTTTCTTATACTAACGGAGCTTATGAGATTTTCTGTTGAGTTTTGTGTTGTGAAGTTTTCAAGTTTTGGGTAAGGATTTTATGGACTATGGAATAAGGAGTGGCAAGAGCCTAAGCTTGGGGATGCCCAAGGCACCCCAAGGTAATATTCAAGGACAACCAAGAGCCTAATCTTGGGGATGCCCCGGAAGGCATCCCCTCTTTCGTCTTCGTCTATCGGTAACTTTACTTGAGGCTATATTTTTATTCACCACATGATATGTGTTTTGCTTGGAGCATCTTGTATGATTTGAGTCTTTGCTTTTTATTTTCCATAGTCATCCTTGTTGTACACACCTTTTGAGAGGGACAGGCATGAATCGTGATTTATACGAATACTCTATGTGCTTCACTTATATCTTTTGAGCTAGGCAATTTTGCTCTAGTGCTTCACTTATATCTTTTTAGAGCACTGCGGTGGTTTTATTTTATAGAAATTGATGAACTCTCATGCTTCACTTATATTATTTCGAGAGTATCTAAACAGCATGGTAATTTGCTTTGGTTATAAATTTAGTCCTAATATGATAGGCACCCAAGGGGGTATAATAAAACCTTTCATATAAAGTGCATTGAATACTGTGAGAAGTTTGATTCCTTATGATTGTTTTGAGATATAAAGATGGTGATATTAGAGTCATGCTAGTAGCATGCACGTATGGTGAACCGTTATGTGATGAAGTCGGAGCATGCTTTATTTATTGATTGTCTTCCTTGTGAGTGGCAGTGGGGGACGAGCGATGTACCTTCGCCCAATTTTGAATTGTCAAGACAAGAGCTTTATGTAAGAGTAGAAGCCCCAAGTCTTTTCCTACCAATCTATCCCACTAGGAGCATGCGTGTAGTACTTTGTTTCGATGACTAATAGATTTTTGCAATAATTATGTGAGTTCTTTATGACTAATGTTGAGTCCATCGATTATACGCACTCTCAACCTTCCACCATTGCTAGCCTCTCTAATACCGTGCAACTTTCGCCGGTACCATACACCCACCATATACCTTCCTCAAAAAAACCATATACCTTCCTCAAAATAGCCACCATACCTACCTATTATGGCATTTCCATAGCTATTCCGAGGTATATTGCTATGCAACTTTCCACCATTCCGTTTATTATGACACGTTCCATCATTGTCATATTGCTTTGCATGATCAGTAGTTGGCATCATATTTGTGGCAAAGCCACCGTTCATAATATTTTCATACATTGCACATCCCGGTACACCGCCGGAGGCATTCATATAGAGTCATATTTTGTTCTAAGTATTGAGTTGTAATTCTTGAGTTGTAAGTAAATAAAAGTGTGATGATCTTCATTCTTAGAGCATTGTCCCATGTGAGGAAAAGATGATGGAGACTATGATTCCCCCACAAGTCGGGATGAAACTTCGGACGAAAAAAAGAGGCCAAAAAAAGAGAAGGCCCAAAAAAAAAAAGAAAAAATGAGAGAAAAAGAGAGAAGGGGCAATGTTACTATCCTTTTTTCCACACTTGTGCTTCAAAGTAGCACCATGATCTTCATGATAGAGAGTCTCCTATGTTGTCACTTTCATATACTAGTGGGAATTTTGCATTATAGAACTTGGCTTGCATATTCCAACGATGGGCTTCCTCAAATTGCCCTAGGTCTTCATGAGCAAGCAAGTTGGATGCACACCCACTTGTTTTCTTTTTGAGCTTTCTTAAACTTATAACTCTAGTGCATCCATTGCATGGCAACCCCTACTCACTCACATTTATATCTATTGATGGGCATCTCCATAGCCCGTTGATACGCCTAGTTGATGTGAGACTATCTCCTTCTTTTTGTCTTCTCCACAACCACCACACTCTATTCCACCTATAGTGCTATGTCCATGGCTCACGCTCATGTATTGCGTGAAAGTTGAAAAAGTTTGAGAACATCAGAAGTATGAAACAATTGCTTGGCTTGTCATCGGGGTTGTGCATGATTTGAATATTTTGTGTGATGAAGATAGAGCATAGCCAGATTATATGATTTTGTAGGGATAAGATTTCTTTGGCCATGTTATTTTGAGAAGACATAATGGCCTTGTTAGTATGCTTGAAGTATTATTGTTTTTATGTCAGTATTGAACTTTTGTTTTGAATCTTATGGATCTGAACATTCATGCCAGAATAAAGAAAATTACATGGATAAATATGATAGGTAGCATTCCACATAAAAAATTCTGTTTTTATCATTTACCTACTCAAGGACGAGCAGGAATTATGCTTGGGGATGCTTGATACGTCTCCAACGTATCTATAATTTTTGATTGTTCCATGCTATTATATTATCTGTTTTGGATGTTTTATATGCATTAATATGCTATTTTATATTATTTTTGGGACTAACCTATTAACCTAGAGTCCAGTGCCAGTTTTTGTTTTTTCCTTGATTTAGAGTTTCGCAGAAAAGGAATACCAAACGGAGTCTAAATGGAATGAAACCTTCGCGAATATTTTTCTTCGACCAGAAGACACCCAGGAGACTTGGAGATCAAGTCGGAGGAGCCACGAGGCAACCACAAGGGTGGAGGGCGCGCCTACGAGGGTAGGGCGTGCCCCCTGTCTTGTGGGCCCCCTGTGACTCCCATGACCTAATTCCTTCGCCTATATATCCACAAATATTCCCAAATCACTGGAATTATCCACGAAAACACTTTTCCACTGCCGAAACCTTCTGTACCCATGAGATCCCATCTAGGGACCTTTTCGGGCATCCCGCCGGAGGGGGATTCGATCACGGAGGGCTTCTACATCAACTCTATTGCCCTTCCGATGAAGCGTGAGTAGTTTACCACAGACCTACGGATCCATAGCTAGTAGCTAGATGGATTCTTCTCTCTCTTTGATTCTCAATACCATGTTCTCCTCGATGTTCTTGGAGATCTATTGTGACGCCCCCGATTCAATCGTACACTAATCATACACGCAAATGTGTACGATCAAGATCAGGGACTCACGGGAAGATATCACAACACAACTCTAGACACAAATGGAAAAGATACAAGCTTCACATTACAAGCCAGGGGCCTCGAGGGCTCGAATACAGAAGCTCGATACACAAGAGAGTCAGCAGAAGCAACAATATCTGAGTACAGACATAAGTTAAACAAGGATGCCTTAAGAAGGCTAGCACAAACATCAACGATCGAAGAGGCAAGGCCTCCTGCCTGGGACCTCCTAACTACTCCTGGTCGTCGGCGGGCTCCATGTAGTAGTAGGCACCCTCGGGGTAGTAGTCGTAGTCGGCGGGGGTGGCATCTGAATCCTGGGGTCCACCATCTGGTTGAAACAACCAGAAAGAAGAAGGAAGGGGGAAAAGGGGGAGCAAAGCAACCGTGAGTACTCATCCAAAGTACTCGTAAGCATCAGATCTATACTAAGTATGCATTGGTATCAAATGGAAGGGCTGTATCTGTGGACTGAACTGCAGAATGCCAGAATAGAGGGGAAGGCCTAGCCTATCGAAGACTAGCATCTTCAAGCAGCTCCAAGCATCTTGCAGCATGTAGAAGAGTAAAGAATAGCAGTTTAATTAACAAGCATGTTGTAACATTAAGGCCGAGAGATCCTTCCTCGACTCCCTGCGAGAAAGCAATCCCGGAGCCACATATCCATCACATATCAAGTATCCATTTCTAGTTGTATAAGATCAGGATACAAGTCTAAACGTCCATTATCGTGGACACGGTATTCGAATATATATCTTCCTTGCAGGGGTGCACCACGTTACCCAACACGCTCGATCACTCTGGCCGGACACACCTTTCTGGGGTCAATGCCCGGCCTCGGAAGATGAACACGTCGCAGCCCTACCTAGGCTCAGCAGAGAGGTCCCCGTCGGTCTACATCCTAAGTACTCCGGGGTCTTGGGCCCATCGCCCGGTGCACTCCGGGTCGTTGTGTGCAGGGTGGATACCAGCACCGCCTCGGATGGCCAGCATGATCCAACCGTGCCACAATGCTGAACTGGACGTCTGACAAAGCTTCGGCTGATACCACGACGTCGAGGCCCATATCTATTCTCGCGTGGTGGTTAGTGCGTAAAGGCCAAAGGCCAATTCAGAACAAATACCCAAACCTGTTAGTGCATTAACAATTAAAGTAGTGACGGATGTCGGGACAAGTCCGGAGCTATCACCCCTCCTGGGTGATACCTCTAAATAGCCATCCGCCACCGTCACATCGCACGGGTGCTCTCCGGGCCCGCTCGGCTTTCACAACGGTCTCAAGTAAAGTCAAGGTAACTGTGTGTCCAAACATCAAGGGGAAAACCCGAGGAATCACCCCCGGTGGATTCCACTCGATGTGATCATCAAGGTGAACGTAAGAGGATCCACCCTCGAGGTTCACACTTGAGGTGTTGCACGACAGAGCTGTATCGGAATGGTGAAGGAGGAAATCACCCTCGTTGACCACGACCGAATAGCTACACTACAGAGTTGTCATCGGGAGTGCGTTGTGAGGTCTCACCCTCGGCACTCGATAGTGGCTCTGCAGAGTCGAGCAACAAAAGGGGCGTGATGTGATGTGAGGTGTCGGGCTCTGGTCGCCGATCACGTTGATCGAGTCATCGATGATGAAGCAGGGGCAACAAGGACAAGGTGGTGGTCACTGATGGATCTCTAACCAACCTATACTACGTAGTTTAGGATAAGCAGGTAGGTAACAATAGCAGGTACAAAAGCAGACTATGCATCAGAATAGGAGCAATCAATTACAGTAGAAAAATCTAATGCAAGCATGAGAGAATGGAATGGGCGATATCGGGATGATCAAAGGGGGGGCTTGCCTGGAAGCTCCGCTGAAAGGGAAGAAGGGGTTGTCGTCGACGTAGTCAATCACAGGGGCAACATCAGTCTCGGAGTCTATCGGAGAGAAGAGGGGGAAGAAACAGTAAATACAAAGCACACAGATGCATGACATGACAATAAGCAGCACTAGGCGTGTTCTAACGTAGTGCTACACGATACCGGGTGTTGGTGATATACCCCGCGGCGTAAACTGGCCGGAAGTATAACCCGACCGGACTTGGCGGTTTACTTGAGACCCGGCTGAGAATTGACGATCCACTGGCGACCCGTTTGGACCTGGCGGTTTACGATTCATTGGTAATCCGGCAGGCGGGTCAGAGCAGCGACAAGACCCGGTGGCCCAACGGGCGGTTCATGAAGGCCTGCTCATACTATGGTGGGCCGGTTTAAGAGGAAAGGCGTGAGGAATATTTGTCTTACAAGGAGTTAAGACCTGGACTTGTATCCGGTTTGTATTAGAGATAGACTAGTCCTAATCCTAATAGGACTCCACATGTAAACCGCCCCTTCAACATATATAAGGAGGGGCAGGGCTCCCCAAAGAGAGACAGGCAACAATCAATAATCTCTAGGGCTAGACACAATTAGAGGAGAGCCGGTTTACGGCGACTCCCTCATGAGCGTAATGAGATCTAGCCTCAAACACCATGTAGGGTTGTTACCGGATGATGTTTCCCGGGGCCCGAAGCTGTCTAAATCCCTGTCTTGTGTCGCGTCTCTCGATTCCGCTCAACCCCTCTCAAGCTACCACATAGATGCGTTGGCCTCACGACTAAGTCCTTTCATTAGGACATCTGCCGTGACAATTCCACGACAGTTGGCGCCCACCATGGGGCCAGGCGCACGGTGGTGTTGAGTTCTTGGAGGGATCACTCCTAGGGATCGGGAAGTTTGCATTTTGTCAGAAGAGCCGGTTTGAAGGGATTTACATCAACTTCAAATCCATCAATCTAGATGTAAATCTGTGAGGTTTGAGGTCAAAACAAAATTAGGGTTACGTGTGGATGAACGTGACCCGGCGATCCGACGAATCCAAAGGTGAATCGATATCTGTTACAGTGGCTATTATGCGAGCCAAGACTAACTTCAAGTCGCTGGGACCCTGCTGCTGGCGCATCCAAACCGGTGTTCCGTCTCAGTCAGTCCCTGCCTGCGAGCTGCCGCTTGAAGATTCAATTAAAGCAAGCATGTCAGATCAAATCGCTACTCAATAGTACTACTATTAGCACTCCGAGTCAAAATATAAGCCATCCAAAGGAAGCATCCTGGAATAGTAAATTGCAGGCTACCATGTGGATTTGTCAACACACCCGAGACCGTATGAGCCACTCTGGCCGGATCTCCACCGCCGTCTCCCCGAGAGCCGCTGCTACCTGGCCGCGGTCCGTCTTGCCGACGCCCCTCTAGAGTCGCCGGGTTACGCCTCTGCTGCTGCTACTTTTTCTGGTGTCAGGACCGAGTCAAATCCAAACTCAAACTTTGAGGAGGCAATCTGTACAAGGAAGAAATAATGATTGTAGGAACTGCTTGCTTCACGTGAGTATGCATGTTTGGGCAAAGGACTACCACGCCGGATCGGATTGGCGGATCAATAGCGTTTGCGAGATACCTTTTCCGCGTACGCCGCTGGACCTCGTTGACCCGCCCCAGTTGCAACCAACACGCGTATGCTGGTCTCTGCTTCTGTCTGCTTCTCGGCAGATGCGACAAGACGCCTGAAGAAAATCAGATAAAAAAACTGGTTATACGATGAGCATCCACGCTGCTACTGGGCCTTCATCTGTTTGAGTTAAATTCTGGTCCGCACAAGGATTATTTGTCGTCCGGACAAATCAGGTGATATCCATCCAGCTTACTTTTTATCAGTACTTGTTATTTTTTTGTGAAAACAACTACTCTGCCCTATAGTGTTGTTATATACAGGTAAATTATTCATTACAAAAGTGGTGTTATGCCGCGGATGCACGTTCGGCTGTGCCGCGTGGCTCCATGGGCACGCGTGCCGCGGTCCAGTTTACATCATACGCGCCAGCTGACTCGCCCGGCCGCACCACCGTACAACGCCACGGATGACTCGCCCGTCCGCCCTCGCGGCCGGTTCACGTGTCCGCGCCAGCTTGCAACGTGGAAGACAACTCGCTCGTCCGCGACGGTTTACAACACTATGGGCGATTTACCCGTCCGACCCCGTGGCCGACTCTCCCGTCCACGCTGGTTTACAATGCCACGGCCCATTCATTTTTTGTCCGGGCGAATCAGGTGATATCCTTTTAAATATAAATTTGGCACATATTCATTTTGTCAAAAAACAATTACTCTGGCCTATGATGTTTTGTGATGCAGGACAATTGTTCACTACATCAAAACGACATGATTAACTCGCCCGTCCGTGCCGGTTTATGATACCGGTGCCGATTTTCCCCGTCCGCACCTGGCTTACAATGCCGCGGCCGACTCATCTGTCCGAGCTGCCTCTAATGTTGCGGTCGTCCTTGCCGTCCGTCTCTTGCGACCTGGTCTACATCAACATACCGGGCCGCACATGTCTGCATGAGCTTTTTATTGAGTAAAAGCAAGTCACAGCTTGGGTAGCCCAGTTTTTCTTTCAACAAATTGGAGGCAAATTATCATATACTGTCAACCGTCGTCTGCATTGGATAGCTCAATGGGCAGGCACGCAAGTCGCCGCCACTACAGTTTGGATAACTTCAAATAGCTAGTTGGAAGGAACCATTGGCCGAGTTGTTGACACGGCTCGTACAGATCATTTATAAACCGCGCAGTCACCTGAACCTTCCATGGATTCACATCGTGCTATCAACACCAATGATATACAAGTTATGCCGGTTTATCTCACGGTCCAATATGGAGAGTCTCAAGCCAACTCCTCGAGTCACCTTTGAGACTCGGGGGCTATGATGACATGACTCAGCAAATCTTGCCAGTTTCAGCAAAATTAAGAACCCCAGGACGATGGAGGGAAAGATAACCCGGTCCCGGAGGCTACTGTTATATTGATGAAAATTTAAAGGCCGTCGGAAAATTTCCGGCTTAGAAAATATATGACAGTTACAAAAACCCGGCTCAATGAAGAAGTTCCGGGTCATCAGAAAGGATTCTGGTTTAAAATCCGGCTCAAGGGAAGTCAGTCTCACTGAAGCTCTCAAATATCCGGTTTACAATCCGGTTCAAGGGAAATCTGTTCTCCCACAAAGCTCTGAAGCGCTCAAATCCGGTTTAAGAATGTCCGGTTCAAAAAGGAATTAACTTCTCGCAAGTTCGAGTTGAAAGGCCGTCAGAACATTTCCGGCTGAAAATGAAGATTCCGGTTTGCAATCCGTTTAAGGGAAATCTGTTCTCCCACAAAGCTTTGAAGCTCTCAATATCCGGTTCAAAACCCCGGTTCAAGAAGGATTTATCTCTTGCAAAAAGTTAAAGGGTGCCAAAGAGGACCTGATGCCATGATGCGCAGTTCAAACATGGGTATCATGCCTTATTGGCTTATCATATTATTGATCACTTGGGGGCTTGGTCGTATCCGAACCATAGCTACACCTCTTGATCGGCGCAATGCCACAGCATCACTTGGGGGCTTGGTCGTATCCGAACCGTAGCTACGCCTCTTGATCGGCGTAATGCCACAGCATCACTTGGGGGCTTAGTCGAACCCAAACCATAGCAACGCCTCTTGATCGGCGTAATGCCACAACATCACTTGGGGGCTTGGTCGAACCCGAACCATAGCAACACCTCTTGATCGGCGTAATGCCACAGCATCACTTGGGGGCTTGGTCGAACCCGAACCATAGCAACACCTCTTGATCAAATTTGGGGCCTGGCAACCCGTGAAAAGCCTCGACTACAACGGTTTTATTTGCCTTTTGCTAAGTTTCTCTTTCTTTTGATAAGATTTGTGATGTTTTCAAACCGGTGTTTATAATCCGGAGACTATCAGCCCGGTCTGGTTTGACTACAAGTCGCCAGTATTATATATGGTTAATCCGGTGTTTATCACAACCCGGCACGGTTTTATCATAAATCGGCACAATATGGAAGTTGTTATCAGTACTCAAGATTGGGGTTATCACCTTTACTACAATAAAGTTGGCCAACCAGTGATGTGATTTAATGTCACATGTATGATATATTTCATATTTGATTATTTTTAAGTGCAGCCTTGGTTATCAACCCAGGTTATATGTTGGGCATTATGACCCGTCCGGCGGTAAACCGCCATGACACTTTAAACTTGCTGTATGCAGAAACAGGTTGAATAAACCATGATTATAAATCACCGGCGTTTATTAACCCGGCCTGGCTTTTGACTATAAGTCGCCAGTATGATGATAAATTATCCGGTGTTTATTAAACCGGCCTGGCTTTTGACTATAAATCGCCAGTATGATGATAAATTATCCAGTGTTTATTAGCCCGGACTGGCTTGGGATTATAAGTTGCCAGTATATATTTGAATTGCGCCATTGGAATCATGCGCTCATAAATCATTGGATTATATTATTCAAATCTTCAAATAGCCAATATGGCTGGATTTTTCTTATGGTTATTAATAACCAGTATTATGATTAAGGTTTTCAAAGTCGCTTTAGCGCAATGGCTATCATATTATCAATGGATATGATTTATTCTACAATTGAAGGAATAGTCCCGAGTCGCTGCAGGCTTACGACCCGTCACTTGGGGGCTACATTATTTAAATTGAGATTATATCAAATATGCAAGTCTCATGTCGCTGCGAGCCGGACCGTGGGGCACACAGGGAGCAGCTGCGCACGGCAGCACGCCGGAGGATTGCCGGCGCACAGCACGCACACGAGGAGGCATGTGAGGATGCCTGTGGGCACATACGGGACTGCAAGGGCGTGCACAGGTGCGACCTCGTCTAGAGGAGCCCACGGCGAGGCGGACAGGTCCTAGACAAGCTCGGCTAGGTCCAGCTCACGGCCCTGGCGGACGGTGGCTACGGTTATGAGTGGACGCGCTAAGGAACTGAATCCGACGGGGGAAAACAGAGGAGGGGCCTCACCGGGCCCTGCAGGTGTGCAAAAGCGTGCGCGAGGAGGAGTCGGGGAGGCGCCGGAGCTCGGGGCGGCGGTGGTCGACGAAGAGACGGCGACGGGCGTCTACGGGGTCGGGGCGCCGCGGCGTCCAGATCCAGCGCGGGAGCAGAGGGAGGAGGGAGTGGGTGAGGATTAGGGTTAGTGGTGGGGGGGGGGGTCGGGGTCTTATACACAAGGGGGATGGACGTGGATGGCCGACACCTGGCCGGGGCACCATGGATGGCCTCCACGATCCCCCTCTTGTGAACAGGAGGAGGAGGAGGGAGGGGTATGTGGGCTGGCCTGATGGCTAACTGGGCTACTAGGCCCAGGGGAGGGGAAGGTTCTTTACCCTTTTCATTTCATTTACCTTTTATTATTTCTATCTAATGTTTTCCATTTTTTTCTATTTACTTTAACTTATTAAAAATATGAGACCCACACCTAAATTAATGTTTTAGTTTAACCCTCTGCCACAAAAAGTATGGGACTCAAATAAATTAGTTTGATATTTTATAAACTATAAAAGGCACTTATATAATTGCTTAAGCCATTGTTTTAATTAATTTTTAGCACTCAACTATTTTATAAAAACTTTGTTCCTTCACCAGTAATACTTATGAATTATTTGCCACAGTCTGTACATTTTAGTTCCGACATTATGAAAACTTTAATTTTTGATCTTAATTTAAATTTGAATTCGGACCGGATTCGAACCAACGCGAGTTTAACAGCAGTAACAATGATGACGTGGCATCATTAGTAGGGAATTACTGTAGCTTGATTATCTGGGCATTACATCTATCCGATGTAATCTTCTTTTGCGGTGCATTTGTCGAGATCAGATGAATTGTGGATTTATGATCAGCTTATCTATGAATATTATTTGAATCTTCTCTGAATTCTTTTATGCATGATTTGATATCTTTTAATTCTCTTTGAATTATCGGTTTGGTTTGGCCAACTAGATTGGTTTTTCTTGCAATGGGAGAAGTGATGAGCTTTGGGTTCAATCTTGGGGTGTCCTTTCCTAGTGACAGTAGGGGCACCAAGGCACGTATTGTATTGTTGACATCGAGGATAAAAAGATGGGGTTTACATCATATTGCTTGAGTTTATTCCTCTGCATCATGTGATCTTACTTAATGCGTTACTCTATTCTTCATGAACTTAATACTCTAGATGCAGGCAGGAGTCGGTCGATGTGTGGAGTAATAGTAGTAGATGTAGAATCGTTTCGGTCTACTTGACATGGACGTGATGCCTATATTCTTGATCATTGCCTTAGATATTTTCATAAATTTGCGCTTTTCTATCAATTGCTGGACAGTAATTTTTTCACCCACCGTATTATTTGCTATCTTGAGAGAAGCCTCTAGTGAAACCTATGGGCCCCGGGTCTATTTTCCATCATATAAGTTTCCGATCTTCTATTTTCCATCGTATTAGTTTCCGATATACTATTTTGCAATCTTTTACTTTTCGATCTATAAACAAAAAATACCAAAAATATTTACTTTACCTTTTATTTAGTTTCATCTATATCAATCAGATCTCACTTTTACAAATAACTGTAAAGGGATTGACAACCCTTTATCGTGTTGGGTGCAAGTTGTTTGATTGTTTGTGCAGGTATTAGGTGATTTGTGCGTTTTCTCCTACTAGATTTATACCAGTTGGGATTGTTAGAGATGTTGAAGTCTTGTGTGGGAAAATTAAATATCCTACTGATTTTCTTGTTCTTGCTTCCCCACAAGATAACTTTTGTCCCATTATATTTGGCAGACCCTTCTTGAATACTGTTAATGCTAAGATAGACTGCAAAAAGGATATTGTTTCTATTGGTTTAGGGGATATGTCTCATGATTTTAATTTTGCTAAATTTTGTAGACAACCCCATGATAAAGAATTGCCTAGTAAAGATGAAATTATTGGTCTTGCTTCTATTGCCGTGCCTCCTAATGATCATTTAGAACAATATTTGTTTGACCATGAAAATGATATGTTTATGAATGAAAGAAGGGAAATAGATGAAGTATTCTTCAAGCAGGGACCTATTTTGAAACACAATTTGCCTTTTGAAATTCTAGGGGATCCTCCTCCACCCAAGGGTGATCCCGTGTTTGAGCTTAAACCATTACCAGATACTCTTAAATATGCTTATCTTGATGAAAAGAAGATATATCCTATCATTATTAGTGCTAACCTTTCAGAGCAAGAAGAAGAGAAATTATTGAAAACTTTGAAGAAGCACCGTGCTGCTATTGGATATACTCTTGATGATCTTAAGGGCATTAGTCCCACTCTATGCCAGCACAAAATAAAATTGGAGAAAGACGCTAAACTGGTTGTTGATCACCAACGACGGTTAAATCCTAAGATGAAAGAAGTGGTAAGAAATGAAATACTAAAGCTTCTGGAGGCAGGTATAATTTATCCCATTGCTGATAGTCAGTGGATAAGCCCTGTCCATTGTGTTCCTAAGAAGGGAGGTATTACTATAGTCCCTAATGATAAAGATGAATTGATCCCACAAAGAATTGTTACATGTTATAGAATGGTAATTAATTTCCGCAAACTACATAAAGCTACTAAAAAGGATCATTACCCTTTACCTTTTATTGACCAAATGCTAGAAAGATTATCCAAACATACACATTTTTGCTTTCTAGACGGTTATTCTGGTTTCTCTCAAATACCTGTGTCAAAAGAGGATCAAGAAAAGACCACTTTTACTTGCCCTTTCGGTACCTTTGCTTATAGACGTATGCCTTTTGGTTTATGCAATGCACCTGCTACCTTTCAAAGATGTATGACTGCTATATTCTCGGACTTTTGTGAAAAGATTGTTGAGGTTTTCATGGATGATTTCTCCGTATATGGAACTTCTTTTGATGATTGCTTAAGCAACCTTGATCGAGTTTTGCAGAGATGTGAAGAAACTAAACTTGTCTTGAATTGGGAGAAGTGCCACTTTATGGTTAATGAAGGTATTGTCTTGGGGAATAAAATTTCTTAAAGAGGTATTGAAGTTGATAAAGCTAAAGTTGATGCTATTGAAAAGCTGTCGTGTCCTAAGGACATTAAAGGTATAAGAAGTTTCCTTGGTCATGCCGGTTTTTATAGGAGGTTCATTAAAGACTTCTCAAAAATTTCTAGGCCTCTGACTAATTTCTTACAAAAAGATGTTCCTTTTGTCTTTGAAGATGATTGTGTAGAAGCATTTGAAATACTTAAGAAAGCCTTGATTTCTGCACCTATTGTTCAGCCACCAGATTGGAATTTACCCTTTGAAATTATGTGTGATGCTAGTGATTATGCTGTAGGTGTTGTTCTAGGACAAAGAGTTGATAAGAAATTAAATGTTATCCAATATGCTAGTAAAACTCTAGACAGTGCCCAAAGAAACTATGCTACTACTGAAAAGGAATTTTTAGCAGTTGTATTTGCTTGTGATAAGTTCAGACCTTACATTGTTGATTCTAAAGTAACTGTTCACACCGATCATGCTGCTATTAAATATCTTATGGAAAAGATAGATGCTAAACCTAGACTTATTAGATGGGTTCTCCTACTACAAGAATTTGATTTGCATATTATTGATAGAAAGGGAGCTGAGAACCCCGTTGCAGACAACATGTCTAGGTTAGCGCATGTTCTTGATGACCCACTACCTATTGATGATAGCTTTCCTGATGAACAATTAGCTGTCATAAATGCTTCTCGTACTGCTCCATGGTATGCTGATTATGCTAATTACATTGTTGCTAAATTTATACCACCTAGTTTCACATACCAGCAAAAGAAAAAGTTTTTCTATGATTTAAGACATTACATCTCGGATGACCCACACCTTTATAAAGAAGGAGTAGATGGTGTTATTAGACGTTGTGTACCTGAGCATGAACAGCAACAGATCCTACGCAAGTGTCACTCCGAGGCTTATGGAGGACACCACGCTGGAGATAGAACTGCACATAAGGTATTGCAATCCGGTTTTTATTGGCCTATTCTTTTCAAAGATGCCAGTAAGTTTGTCTTGTCTTGTGATGAATGTCAAAGAATTGGTAATATTAGTAAACGTCAACAAATGCCTATGAACTATTCACTTGTTATTGAACCATTTGATGTTTGGGGCTTTGATTATATGGGACCGTTTCATTCCTCTAATGGGTATACACATATTTTAGTTCCTGTTGATTATGTTACTAAGTGGGTAGAAGCTATTCCAACTAGTAGTGCTGATCATAACACCTCTATTAAGATGCTTAAAGAAGTTATTTTTCCAAGGTTTGGAGTCCCTAGATATTTAATGACTGATGGTGGTTCACATTTTATTCATGGTGCTTTTCGTAAAATGCTTGCTAAGTATGATGTTAATCATAGAATTGCATCTCCATACCACCCACAGTCTACTGGTCAAGTAGAACTGAGTAATAGAGAGATTAAATTAATTTTGCAAAAGACTGTTGATAAATCTAGAAAGAATTGGTCCAAAAAACTTGATGATGCATTATGGGCCTATAGAACTGCATATGAAAATCCTATGGGTATGTCTCCATATAAAATGGTTTATGGAAAAGCATGTCACTTACCTCTCGAACTAGAACATAAAGCATATTGGGCCATTAAAGAGCTCAATTATGATTTCAAACTTGTCGGTGAGAAGAGACTATTTGACATTAGCTCACTTGAGGAACGGAGAACCCAAGTCTATGAGAATGCCAAACTGTTTAAAGAAAAAGTTAAAAGACGGCATGACAAAAGGATACAAAAGCGTGAGTTTAATGTAGGTGACTATGTTTTGCTATACAACTCTCGTTTAAGATTTTTTGCAGGAAAACTTCTCTCTAAATGGGAAGGCCCTTACGTTATCGAGGAGGTCTATCGTTCCGGCGCCATAAAAATCAACAACTTCGAAGGCACAAATCCAAAGGTGGTGAACGGTCAAAGAATCAAGCATTATATCTCAGGTAATCCCATAAATGTTGAAACTAATGTTATTGAGACCGTAACCCCGGAGGAATATACAAGGGACACTTTCCAGAATGTTTCAGACTCCGAAAACGAATAGGTATGTGGTACGGTAAGTAAACCGACTCCAAAATAGTTCTAATAGCAATTTTTCTCCAACTTGGAATATTTAAGAAAATAGGAAAATAAGAAGTAGTCCGAAGAGGACACAAGGCATCCACGAGGGTGGAGGGCGCGCCCCCTGCCTCGTGGGCACCTCGTGTGCTCTCCGGACTCCGTTTTCTTGCACGATACTTCTTTTGGTTAGTAAAAATTCATTATATAATCTCCCGAACGTTTTGACCACCGTACCACAACACAATCCTCTATTTTTTTGAGTTGTTTCTACCGTAGATTAGAGCAAGATGTCTTCTCAAGAGTCAGTCGTGGAGAGTCGGGTGTCTCATCCGTCACCGGGACCAGGGGCAAATAGTGATGCTGACCACTTTGGGCCATCAACGTAGGAAGAGATGGAGGCCGACTTGAAAAGGATAGATGCCATGGAGGAGGATCAAGAAGTTACTTCTCGTTTCCAAGCCGGATTCACGATGGGGGAACTATAGAGCTCAGCTATTCCAAACTCGGTCATCCCTTCCAATGTTAAATTCTTTCTTATGAAAATATGAAAAAGACTGTTACTTGTTCTCCCACAGCTATGCAACATCCATGGGTGAAAGGAGCTTTAGCCATCACGGGTAAGCTCCGTAAGGAAATAATGGACCTCAAGCAGCAAGTCAATAAGCTCGAGGAAGAGAATCGTATCCTGAGGGGCATCATCACCAAGAATATCACATCACCACCTCCGAGGAAAGAGACATAAATACATGGGTATGGGCACTCCCCTTGGCAACTGCCAAGCTTGGGGGAGGTGCCCCGGTATCGTATCACCATCACACTTCTATCTTTACCGTTTTTCTTAGTTCGATCCTTTTTTGGTAATATCATGATCTAGTAGAATAAAGTTTTAGTATGATTTAGTTTTGAGTTTTGCTTTATGATCCTTCTATGTAATCGAGTCCGTGAGCTATATATAATAAAGATTAGTTTTGAGTCGAGGGCTTGGTTATCTTGCTATGATCTCGAGGGAATAAAAGAAAGAATAAAAAGTATTAAAGAGATCATATTGATCTTATGGAGAGTAATGACTTCACATATAAAAGAGTATGATGAATAAAAGTTGTTGAGAGTTGACAAACATAGTTTTGGTCTTAATAGGAAGTAATAAAGAAAGAGAGGTTTTCACATGTAAATATACTATCTTGGACATCTTTTATGATTGTGAGAACTCATTAAAATATGACATGATAAAAAGTTGATGTTGGACAAGGAAGACAACGTAATGGGTTATGTTTTCTTATATCCGAAATAAAGTATATTGTCATGGATCATCCAACATGTTGGGCTTGCCTTTCCCCCTCATGCTAGCCAAATTCTCTGCACCAAGTAGAGATACTACTTGTGCTTCCGAATATCCTTAAACCCGGTTTTGCCATGAGAGTCCACCATATCTACCTATGGATTGAGTAAGATCCTTCAAAGTAAGTTGTCATTGTTGCATGCAATAAAAATTGCTCTCTAAATATGTATGATCTATTAGTGTGGAGAAAATAATCTTTATACGATCTTGTGATATGGAAGAAATAAAAGCGACAGGCTGCATAATAAAGGTCCCTATCACAAGTGGCAATATAAAGTGACGTTCTTTTGCATTAAGATTTTGTGCATCCAACCATAAAAGAACATGACAACCTCTGCTTCCCTCTACGAAGGGCCTATCTTTTATTTTTGTTTTATGTCTTATGCCGGAGTCGCGGTGATCTTCACCTTTTCTTTTTACTCTTTATCCTTTGGCAAGCACATTGTGTTGGAAAGATCCTGATATATATATCCAATTGGATGTAAGTTATCATGAACTATTATTGTTGACATTACCCTTGAGGTAAAAGGTTGGGAGGCAACACTATAAGCCCCTATCTTACTCTGTGTCCGATTAAGACTCCATACCCATAAGTATTGCATGAGTGTTAGCAATTGTGAAAGACTAAATGATAGTTGAGTATGTGGACTTGCTGAAAAGCTCTTATATTGACTTTTTCTGATGTTATGATAAATTGCAATTGCTTCAATGACCGAGATCATAGTTTGTTAGTTTTCAATGAAGTTTCTGATTCATACTTGACATTGTGAATAGATTGTTACTTTAGCATAAGAAATCATATGACAATATATATATATATGTTGCTGTTATAAGAATGATCATGATGCCCTCATGTCTGTATTTTATTTTATCGACACCTTTATCTCTAAACATGTGGACATATTTTTCGATATCGGTTTCTGCTTGAGGACAAGCGAGGTCTAAGCTTGGGGGAGTTGATATGTCCATTTTGCATCATGCTTTTATATTGATATTTATTGCATTATGGGCTGTTACTACACATTTTACATCACAATACTTATGCCTATTCTCTCTTATTTTACAAGGTTTACCCGAAGAGGGAGAATGCCGGCAGCTGGAATTCTGGGCTGGAAAAGGAGCAAATATTATAGACCTATTCTGCACAACTCCAAAAGTCCTGAAACTCCACGGAAGTCAGTTTTGGAATATATTAAAAATATTGGGCGAAGAAAGCACCAGAGGGGGGCCACACCCTCTCCATGAGGGTGGGGGCGCGCCCTACCCCCTGGGCACGCCCCCTGCCTCGTGGGCTCCCTGGCAGGCCTCTGTTGCCCATATTTTGCTATATGAAGTCTTTCGCCCTGGAAAAAATCAGAAGGAAGCTTTCGGGACGAAGCGCCGCCGTCTCGAGGCGGAACCTGGCGAAACCAATCTAGGGCTCCAGCGGAGCTGTTCTGCCGGGGAAACATCCCTCCGGGAAGGGGAAATCATCACCATCGATCCTCTCATCGGGAGGGGGTCAATCTCCATCAACATCTTCATCAGCACCATCTCCTCTCAAACCCTAGTTCATCTCTTGTATCCAATCTTTGTCCCAAAACCTCAGACTGGTACCTGTGGGTTGCTAGTAGTGTTGATTACTCCTTGTAGTTGATGCTAGTTGGTTTATTTGGTGGAAGATCATATGTTCAGATCCTTTATGCATATTAATACCCCTCTGATTATGAACATGAATATGATTTGTGAGTAGTTACGTTTGTTCCTGAGGACATGGGAGAAGTCTTGCTATAAGTAGTCATGTGAATTTGGTATTCGTTCGATATTTTGATGAGATGTATGTTGTCTTTCCTCTAGTGGTGTTATGTGAACGTCGACTACATGACACTTCACGATTATTTGGGCCTAGGGGAAGGCATTGGGAAGTAATAAGTAGATGATGGGTTGCTAGAGTGACAGAAGCTTAAACCCTAGTTTATGTGTTGCTTCGTAAGGGGCTGATTTGGATCCATATGTTTCATGCTATGGTTAGGTTTACCTTAATACTTCTTTTGTAGTTGCGGATGCTTGCAAGAGGGGTTAATCATAAGTGGGATTCTTGTCCAAGGAAGGGCAGTACCCAAGCACCGGTCCACCCACATATCAAATTATGAAAGTAACGAACGCGAATCATATGAGCGTGATGAAAACTAGCTTGACGATAATTCCCATGTGTCCTCGGGAGCGTTTTCCTTTATATAAGAGTTTTTCCAGGCTTGTCCTTTTATACGAAAAGGATTGGGCCATCTTTCCGCACCTTGTTTACTTTTGTTACTTGTTACCCGTTATAAATTACCTTATCACGAAACTATCTGTTACCAATAATTTCAGTGCTTGCAGAGAATACCTTACTGAAAACCGCTTGTCATTTCCTTCTGCTCTTCGTTGGGTTCGACCCTCTTACTTATTGAAAGGACTACGATAGATCCCCTATACTTGTGGGTCATCAAGACTCTTTTCTGGCGCCATTGCTAGGGAGTGAAGCGCCTTTGGTAAGTGGAATTTGGTAAGGAAAAATTTATATAGTGTGCTGAAATTTACTGTCACTTGTTCCTATGGAAAGTAATCCTTTGAGGGGCTTGTTCGGGGTATCTTCACCCCGACTAGTAGAGCAAAGAGTTGCTCCTCAACCTACTGAACCTACTGAAAATGTTTACTTTGAAATTCCTTCGGGTATGATAGAGAAACTGCTAGCTAATCGTTTTACAGGAGATGGAACATTACATCCCGATTTGCACCTAATCTATGTGGATGAAGTTTGTGGATTATTTAAGCTTGTAGGTAAGCCCGAGGATGTTATCAAGAAGAAGGTCTTCCCTTTATCTTTGAAGGGAAAGGCATTGACATGGTTTAGTCTATGCGATGATATTGGATCATGGAACTACAACCGATTGAAATTGGAATTTCATCAGAAGTTTTATCCTATGCATCTGGTTCATCGTGATCATAATTATATATATAATTTTTGGCCTCGCGAAGGAGAAATTATCGCTCAAGCTTGGGTAGGCTTAAGTCAATGTTATATTCATGCCCCTATCATGAGCTCTCAAGAGAAATTATTATTCAAAAAATTTATGCTCGACTTTCTCTCAATAATCGCTCCATGCTCGATACTTCTTGTATTGGTTATTTTATGATGAAGACTATTGAATTCAGATGGGATTTATTGGAAAGAATTAAACGCAACTATGAAGATTGGGAACTCAACGAAGGTAAGGAGTCAGGTATAACACCTAAGTTTGATTGTGTTAAATCTTTTATGAATACCGATGTTTTCCGTGAATTTAGCACTAAATATGGACTTGACTCTGAGATAGTAGCTTCTTTCTATGAATCCTTTGCTACTCATGTTGATCTCCCTAAGGATAAGTGGTTTAAATATCATCCTCCCATTGAAGTAAAAGTAGTTGAACCTATTAAAGTTGAAGAAAAGACTATCACTTACAATGTTGATCCTATTGTTCCTACCGCTTATATTGAGAAACCACCTTTCCTTGTTAGAATAAAGGATCATGCTAAAGCTTCAATTGTGGTTCGTAAGAGTAATACTAGAACACCTACACCCCCTGAGCAAATTAAAGTTGAACCTAGTATTGCTATGGTTAAAGATTTCTTGGCCGATAATATTGATGGGGATGTTATTTACTTATGTGATGAAGCTGCTAGAATTGCTAGACCTGATACTAAAAATAAACATAGACCTGTTGTAGGCATGCCTGTTATTTCTGTTAAAATAGGAGATCATTGCTATCATGGCTTATGTGATATGGGTGCGAGTGCGAGTGCAATACCTCATTCTTTATACGAAGAGATTATGCATGATATTGCACCCGCTGAGTTAAAAGGAATTGATGTTACAATTAAGCTTGCCAATAGAGATACTATTTCACCAGTTGGGATTGTTAGAGATGTCGAAGTCTTGTGTGGCAAAACTAAATATCCTACTGATTTTCTTGTACTTGATTCCCCACAAGATAACTTTTGTCCCATTATATTTGGCAGACCCTTCTTGAATACTGTTGTGACGCCCCCGATTTGACCGTACACTAATCATGCACGCAAATGTGTACGACCACGATCAGGGACTCACGGGAAGATATCACAACACAACTCTAAAACATAAATAAGTCATACAAGCATTATAATACAAGCCAGGGGCCTCGAGGGCTTGAATACAAGTGCTCGATCATAGACGAGTCAGCGGAAGCAACAATATCTGAGTACAGACATAAGTTAAACAAGTTTGCCTTAAGAAGGCTAGCACAAAAGTAGCAACGATCGAAAAGGCAAGGCCTCCTGCCTGGGACCTCCTAACTACTCCTGGTCGTCGTCAGCGGCCTGCACGTAGTAGTAGGCACCTCCAGTGTCGTAGGTGTCGTCGTCGACGGTGGCGTCTGGCTCCTGAACTCCAACATCTGATTGCGACAATCCGATATAGAAAGGGGAAAAGAGGGAGAAAAGCAACCGTGAGTACTCATCCAAAGTACTCGCAAGCAAGGAGCTACACTACATATGCATGGGTATATGTGTAAAGAGGCATATCAGTGGACTGAATTGCAGAATGCCGGAATAAGAGGGGGATAGCTAGTCCTGTCGAAGACTAAGCTTCTGGACATCTCCATCTTGCAGCATGTAGAAGAGAGTAGATTGAAGTCCTCCAAGTAGCATCGCATAGCATAATCCTACCCGGCAATCCCCTCCTCGTCGCCCTGTTAGAGAGCGATCACCGGGATGTATCTGGCACTTGGAAGGGTGTATTTTATTCAGTATCCAGTTCTAGTTGTCATAAGGTCAAGGTACAACTCCGGGTCGTCCTTTTACCGAGGGACACGGCTATTCGAATAGATAAACTTCCCTGCAGGGGTGCACCACATAACCCAACACGCTCGATCCCAATTGGCCGGACACACTTTTCTGGGTCATGCCCGGCCTCGTAAGATCAACGCGTCGCAGCCCCACCTAAGCACAACAGAGCGGTCAGCACGCCGGTCTAATCCTAAGCGCGCAGGGGTCTGGGCCCATCGCCCTATGCACACCTGCACGTTGCGAACGCGGCCGCGAGCAGACCTAGCAACCCACACGATCACGGCGGTTACGTCAAAGCGGTCCAACACGGCGCGCGCCACTCAGTCGCTGACGTCACGAGGGCTTCGGCTGATACCACGACGCCGGGATACCCATAACTACTCCCGCGTAGATGGCTAGTGCGTATAGACCAAATGGCCAGACTCAGATCAAATACCAAGATCTCGTTAAGCGTGTTAAGTATCCGCAAACGCCGACCAGGGCCAGGCCCACCTCTTACCTAGGCGGTCTCAACCTGCCTTGTCGCTCCGCCACAAAGATCCACTTGCGGGTACTCCTACGAGCCGACCCGACTTTAGTCATCACATGTGTCATGTATATAGTATATAAGTATATACCCGCGATCACCGCCCAGGTGATCACGGCCCGATAGTGTAGCACAGCAGACGGACAAGAATGTAGGGCCACTGATGGAAATCTAGCATCCTATACTAAGCATGTAGGATTGCAGGTAAAGGTATCAACAGTAGTAGCAAGGATAGGCTATGCATCAGAATAGGATATCGAAAAGCAGTAACATGCTACACTACTCTAATGCAAGCAGTATAGAGGAGAGTAGGCGATATCTGGTGATCAAGGGGGGGCTTGCCTGGTTGCTCTGGCAAGTAGGAGGGGTCGTCGACTCCGTAGTCGAACTGGGCAGCAGCAGTGTCGGTCTCGTAGTCTACCGGAGAGAAGAGGGGGAAGAAACAGTAAATACAATGCAAACATAAGCATGACGATGCGTGACATGACAATGAGCGGTGCTAGGGGTGTCCTAACGCGACAGTAGGTGGTACCGGTGAAGGGGGGGAACATCCGGGAAAGTATTCCCGATGTTTTGCGTTTTCGGACAGACGGACCGGAGGGGGAAAGTTGCTAGTTAGATAGGTTAGGGAGGTGTGGTGGAAGAACGGACTGCGTATTCGGATTCGTCTCGTCGTTCTGAGCAACTTTCATATAGAAAACATTTTAATCCGAGTTACGGATTAAAAGATATGATTTTCTAAAGGTTTTATTAATTTCTGGAATTTAATTAATTATTTAATTTAATTCGAAATTTGGATTAATGACATCAGCATGATGTCATGCTGACATCAGCAGTCAACAGGGGTTGACTAAGTCAAACTGACATGTGGGTCCAGTGGGACCCACCTGTCATTCACTATTTAGATTAATTAGGGTTTAACTAATTAATTATTATTTAATTAAATTAAACAGGATTAATTAACTTAATTAATTTAATTAATTAATTAATTAATTAATTAAAATTATTTTTATTTCTTTATTTATTTATTTATTAATTTTTTATTAATTAATTTAGTATTATTATTCTTACTATTAATATTTTATTTGTTTAATTATTTATTAATTAGTTTTTTTGTTTTATTATTATCATTATTATTATTATTACTATTATTTATTTATTTATATTTTAATTTTATTTATTTATTTTTATTAGTAAACGTTCTGGCGCTGGGGGCCCGTTTGTCATTGGGCCAGGGGGTCGGGCCCAGTGGCCAGTAGCTCAGGTGGGGCTAGGCCCACCTGGCGGTGGCCCAGAGGGCGAGGCCCACTGGCAGTGGCCCAGAGGGCACTGCGGCTACGGGCGCCACGGCGTAACGGCGTCGGGCGTCCGCCCGAACGGGACGGCGAGGGGGCGCGGCGGACGAAGGCCGTCGGGGCGCGCGCGGGCGAGGCTCGCCGGCGGGAGCAGCGCCGCAGCAGGGGACGGGCAGAGGCGGCCACGCGCGGCCACGGGCGCGTACGGGGGCGAGGTGCGGGGCGAAGCCAGAGGCCAACGCCGGTGGGAGGCAACGGCGGCGCGGCTCGCGCGGGCGCGCGTCGATGCGGTCGGGCGTGGGGAAGAAGCTGCGAGGGGGGGGCGCGGGGCGAGGCCACGGGCCTGCCCGCGACGGCGAGGGCGCGAGGACGAGGGGGAGGGCAGGCGGGGCGTGGCCGACGCGGGCGCGCGGTCGTGGCGCGCGCGGGCGCGCGTGCGTGGCCAGGCGCGGCGGGGCGCGTCTGGGCGCGCCGGAGCGCGAGCGGGGCGGCAGTGACCGAGAGGAGAGGGGCGGGCGACGGAGGCCGGTGGCCTCACCGAGTGATGCAGGGTCACGGCAGTGGGGGTCGAGGGGGAGACGGGGGCGACGGCGATGCGGTGTCGAGGCGCAGGCCGGCGAGGAGGAGGAGGCAGGCCGGCGAGGCAGTGCTCCGGCGAGGCGAGGGCGCGGGGTCGAGCGCGACGGCGACGGCCTCCTCCTCGATCCAGATCGGGGGGGAGGGAGGTGAGATATTTCGGGAGGGGGAGCGAGTGGTGAGGCTGTCGGTGGGGGGGGCAGGGGATAAGGTGAGGGGGGTTTGGCCCGGCCGGCTGGGCCTGGGGTGGCCCAGTTGGGCCAGGTCCAGTGGGGGGGGCTTTTGTTCTTCTTTTTTGTTCTGTTAACTGTTTTGTTTTGCCTTTTCTTTTATTTTTAGTTATTTCCTTTTCTGTTTATTTCATTTAAAAGTATTTAGATATTATATAAAAATGTGTTTTCTCCACCATAATTACCAGTGTAATATTTGGCACCCACTGAACATTTCTGTTTGAATTTTTGAAAACTTTTATTTTCCACTTTAATTATGTTTGAAGTTTGAACTAGGAGTTTGACAAGGGTGTGGTTCAAATGTGATCAAGCCCTGTTTAGCAACATGATTAGCTTAATCACAGGGGGTTACTTTAGCATGATTCTCAGGGTGTTACAACTGTTAATGCTAAGATAGACTTCAAAAAGGATATTGTTTCTGTTAGTTTAGGGGATATGTCTCATGATTTTAATTTCGCTAAATTTTGTAGACAACCCCATGATAAAGAATTGCCTAGTAAAGATGAAATTATTGGTCTTGCTTCTATCGCCGTGCCTCCTAATGATCATTTAGAACAATATTTGTTAGACCATGAAAATGATATGTTTATGAATAAAAGAAGGGAAATAGATGAAGTATTCTTCAAGCAGGGACCTATTTTGAAACACAATTTGCCTGTTGAAATTCTAGGTGATCCTCCTCCACCCAAAGGTGATCCCGTGTTTGAGCTTAAACCATTACCGGATACTCTTAAATATGCTTATCTTGATGAAAAGAAGATATATCCTGTCATTATTAGTGCTAACCTTTCAGAGCAAGAAGAAGAGAAATTATTGAAAACTCTGAAGAAGCACCGTGCTGCTATTGGATATACTCTTGATGATCTTAAGGGCATTAGTCCCACTCTATGGCAACACAAAATAAAATTGGAGAAAGACGCTAAACCGGTTGTTGATCACCAACGACGGTTAAATCCTAAGATGAAAGAAGTGGTAAGAAATGAAATACTAAAGCTTCTGGAGGCGGTATAATTTATCCTGTTGCTGATAGTCAGTGCGTAAGCCTTGTCCATTGTGTTCCTAAGAAGGGAGGTATTACTGTAGTCCCTAATGCTAAAGATGAATTGATCCCACAAAGAATTGTTACAGGTTATATAATGGTAGTTGATTTCCGCAAACTAAATAAAGGTACTAAAAAGGATCATTACCCTTTACCTTTTATTGATCAAATGCTAGAAAGATTATCCAAACATACACATTTTTGCTTTCTAGACGGTTATTCTGGTTTCTCTCAAATACCTGTGTCAAAAGAGGATCAAGAAAAGACCACTTTTACTTGCCCTTTCGATACCATTGCTTATAGACGTATGCCTTTTGGTTTATGCAATGCACCTACTACCTTTCAAAGATGTATGACTACTATATTCTCTGACTTTTGTGAAAAGATTGTTAAGGTTTTCATGGATGATTTCTCAGTATATGGAACTTCTTTTGATGATTGCTTAAGCAACCTTGATCGAGTTTTGCAGAGATGTGAAGAAACTAATCTTGTCTTGAATTTGGAGAAGTGCCACTTTATGGTTAATGAAGGTATTGTCTTGGGGCATCAATTTTTTGAAAGAGGTATTGAAGTTGATAAAACTAAAGTTGATGCTATTGAAAAGATGTCGTGTCCTAAGGACATTAAAGGTATAAGAAGTTTCCTTGGTCATGCCGGTTTTTATAGGAGGTTCACTAAAGACTTCTCAAAAATTTCTAGGCCTCTGACTAATCAATTACAAAAAGATGTTCCTTTTGTCTTTGATGATGATTTTGTAGAAGCATTTGAAATACTTAAGAAAGCCTTGATTTCTGCACCTATTGTTCAACCACCATATTGGAATTTACCCTTTGAAATTATGTGTGATGCTAGTGATTATGCTGTAGGTGTTGTTCTAGGACAAAGAGTTGATAAGAAATTAAATGTTATCCAATATGCTAGTAAAACTCTAGACAGTGCCCAAAGAAACTATGCTACTACTGAAAAGGAATTTTTAGCAGTTGTATTTGCTTGTGATAAGTTCAGACCTTACATTGTTGATTCTAAAGTAACTGTTCACACCAATCATGCTGCTATTAAATATCTTATGGAAAAGATAGATGCTAAACCTAGACTTATTAGATGGGTTCTCCTACTACAAGAATTTGATTTGCATATTATTGATAGAAAGGGAGCTGAGAACCCCGTTGCAGACAACGTGTCTAGGTTAGCACATGTTCTTGATGACCCACTACCTATTGATGATAGCTTTCCTGATGAACAATTAGCTGTCATAAATGCTTCTCATACTGCTCCATGGTATGCTGATTATGCTAATTACATTGTTGCTAAATTTATACCACCTAGTTTCACATACCAGCAAAAGAAAAAAAATTTCTATGATTTAAGACATTACTTCTCGGATGACCCACACCTTTATAAAGAAGGAGTAGATGGTGTTATTAGACGTTGTGTACCTGAGCATGAACAACAACAGATCCTACGCAAGTGTCACTCCAAGGCTTATGGAGGACACCACGCTGGAGATAGAACTGCACATAAGGTATTGCAATCCGGTTTTTATTGGCCTATTCTTTTCAAAGATGCCAGTAAGTTTGTCTTGTCTTGTGATGAATGTCAAAGAATTGGTAATATTAGTAAACATCAACAAATGCCTATGAACTATTCACTTGTTATTGAACCATTTGATGTTTGGGGCTTTGATTATATGGGACCGTTTCCTTCCTCTAATGGGTATACACATATTTTAGTTCCTGTTGATTACGTTACTAAGTGGGTAGAAGCTATTCCAACTAGTAGTGCTGATCATAACACCTCTATTAAGATGCTTAAAGAAGTTATTTTTCCGAGGTTTGGAGTCCCTAGATATTTAATGACTGATGGTGGTTCACATTTTATTCATGGTGCTTTTCGAAAAATGCTTGCTAAGTATGATGTTAATCATAGAATTGCATCTCCATACCACCCACAGTCTACTGGTCAAGTAGAACTGAGTAATAGAGAGATTAAATTAATTTTGCAAAAGACTGTTAATAAATCTAGAAAGAATTGGTCCAAAAAACTTGATGATGCATTATGGGCCTATAGAACTGCATATAAAAATCCTATGGGTATGTCTCCATATAAAATGGTTTATGGAAAAGCATGTCACTTACCTCTCGAACTAGAACATAAGGCATATTGGGCCATTAAAGAGCTCAATTATGATTTCAAACTTGTCGGTGAGAAGAGACTATTTGACATTAGCTCACTTGAGGAACGGAGAACCCAAGTCCATGAGAATGCCAAACTGTTTAAAGAAAAAGTTAAAAGACGGCATGACAAAAGGATACAAAAGCGTGAGTTTAATGTAGGTGACTATGTTTTGCTATACAACTCTCGTTTAAGATTTTTTTGCAGGAAAACTTCTGTCTAAATGAGAAGGCCCTTACGTTATCGAGGAGGTCTATCGTTCCGGCGCCATAAAAATCAACAACTTCGAAGGCACAAATCCAAAGGTGGTGAACGGTCAAAGAATCAAGCATTATATCTCAGGTAATCCCATAAATGTTGAAACTAATGTTATTGAGACCGTAACCCCGGAGGAATATATAAGGGACACTTTCCAGAATGTTTTAGACTCCGAAAAGGAATAGGTATGTGGTACGGTAAGTAAACCGACTCCAAAACAGTTCTAATAGCAATTTTTCTCCGTTTTGGAATATTTAAGAAAATAGGAAAATAAGAAGTAGTCCGAAGAGGACACGAGGCATCCACGAGGGTGGAGGGCGCGCCCTACCCCCCTGGGCGAGCCCCTGCCTCGTGGGCACCTCGTGTGCTCTCCGGACTCCGTTTTCTTGCACTATACTTCTTTTGGTCGGTAAAAAATTCATTATATATTCTCTCAAAGGTTTTGACCACCGTACCACGACACAATCCTCTGTTTTTGTTTTGAGTTGTTTCTACCGCAGATTAGAGCAAGATGTCTTCTCAAGAGTCAGTCGGGGAGAGTCGGGTGTCTCATCTGTCACCGGGACCAGGAGCAAACAGTGATGCTGACCACGTTGGGCCATCAACCGAGGAAGACATGGAGGCCGACTTGAAAAGGATATATGCCATGGAGGAGGATCAAGAAGTTACTTCTCGTTTCCGAGCCGGATTCACGATGGGGGAACTACAGAGCTCAGCTATTCCAAACTCGGTCATCCCTTCCAATGTTAGATTTCTTTCTTATGAAAATATGAAAAAGAGTGTTACTTGTTCTCCCGCAGCTATGCAACATCCATGGGTGAAAGGAGCTTTAGCCGTCACGGGTAAGCTCCGTAAGGAAATAATGGACCTCAAGCAGCAAGTCAATAAGCTCGAGGAAGAGAATCATATCCTGAGGGGCATCATCGCCAAGAATATCACATGACCACCTCCGAGGAAAGAGACATAAATACATGGGTATGGGCACTCCCCTTGGCAACTGCCAAGCTTGGGGGAGGTGCCCCGGTATCGTATCACCATCACACTTCTATCTTTACCGTTTTTCTTAGTTTGATCCTTTTTGATAATATCTTGATCTAGTAGAATAAAGTTTTAGTATGATTTAATTTGAGTTTTGCTTTATGATCCTTCTATGTAATCGAGTCCGTGAGCTATATATATAGTTTTGAGTCGAGGGCTTGGTTATCTTGCTATGATCTCGAGGGAATAAAAGAAAGAATAAAAAGAATTAAAGAGATCATATTGATCTTACGGAGAGTAATGACTTCACATATAAAAGAGTATGATGAATAAAAGTTGTTGAGAGTTGACAAACATAGTTTTGGTCATCATTGCAATTAATAGGAAGTAATAAAGAAAGATAGGTTTTCACAAATAAATATACTCTGTTGGACATCTTTTATGATTGTGAGCACTCATTAAAATATGACATGATAAAAAGTCGATGTTGGACAAGGAAGACAACGTAATGGGTTACATTTTCTTATATCCGAAATAAAGTATATTGTCATGGATCATCCAACATGTTGGGCTTGCCTTTCCCCCTCATGCTAGCCAAATTCTCTGCACCAAGTAGAGATACTACTTGTGCTTCCGAATATCCTTAAACCCGGTTTTGCCATGAGAGTCCACCATATCTACCTATGGATTGAGTAAGATCCTTCAAAGTAAGTTTTCATTGTTGCATGCAATAAAAATTGCTCTCTAAATATGTATGATCTATTAGTGTGGAGAAAATAAGCTTTATACGATCTTGTGATATGGAAGAAATGAAAGCGACGGACTGCATAATAAAGGTCCCTATCACAAGTGGCAATATAAAGTGACGTTCTTTTGCAATAAGATTTCTTGCATCCAACCATAAAAGAACATGAAAACCTCTGCTTCCCTCTACGAAGGGCCTATCTTTTATTTTTGTTTTATGTCTTATGCCGGAGTCGCGGTGATCTTCACCTTTCCTTTTTACACTTCATCCTTTGGCAAGCACATTGTGTTGGAAAGATCCTGATGTAAGTTATCATGAACTATTATTGTTGACATTACCCTTGAGGTAAAAGGTTGGGAGGCAACACTATAAGCCCCTATCTTTCTCTGTGTCCGATTAAAACTCCATACCCATAAGTATTGCATGAGTGTTAGCAATTGTGAAAGACTAAATGATAGTTGAGTATGTGAACTTGCTGAAAAGCTCTTATATTGACTCTTTCTGATGTTATGATAAATTGCAATTGATTCAATGACCGAGATCATAGTTTGTTAGTTTTCAATGAAGTTTCTGATTCATACTTGACATTGTGAATAGATTGTTACTTTAGCAAAAGAAATCATATGACTATATATATATATATATATATATGTTGCTGTTATAAGAATGATCATGATGCCCTCATGTCTGTATTTTATTTTATCGACACCTTTATCTCTAAACATGTGGACATATTTTTCGATATCGGTTTCCGCTTGAGGACAAGCGAGGTCTAAGCTTGGGGGAGTTGATACGTCCATTTTGCATCATGCTTTTATATCGATATTTATTGCATTATGGGCTGTTACTACACATTATGTCACAATACTTATGCCTATTCTCTCTTATTTTACAAGGTTTACCCGAAGAGGGAGAATGCCAGCAGCTGGAATTCTGGGCTGGAAAGCAAATATTAGAGACCTATTCTGCACAACTCCAAAAGTCCTGAAACTCCACAGAAGTCAGTTTTGGAATATATTAAAAATATTGGGCAAAGAAAGCACCAGAGGGGGGCCACACCCTGTCCACAAGGGTGGGGGCGCGCCCTACCCCCTGGGCGCACCCCCTGCCTCGTGGGCCCCCTGGCAGGCCTCCAGTGCCCATCTTTTGCTATATGAAGTCTTTAGCCCTCGAAAAAATTAGAAGGAAGCTTTCGGGATGAAGCGCCGCCGTCTCAAGGCGGAACCTGGCGAAACCAATCTAGGGCTCCGGCGGAGCTGTTCTGCCGGGGAAACATCCCTCTGGGAGGAGGAAATCATCACCATCGTCATCACCATCGATCCTCTCATCAGGAGGGGGTCAATCTCCATCAACATCTTCATCAGCACCATCTCCTCTCAAACCCTAGTTCATCTCTTGTATCCAATCTTTGTCCCAAAACCTTAGATTGGTACCTGTGGGTTGCTAGTAGTGTTGATTACTCCTTGTAGTTGATGCTAGTTGGTTTATTTGGTGGAAGATCATATGTTCAGATCCTTTATGCATATTAATACCCCTCTGATTATGAACATGAATATGATTTGTGAGTAGTTACATTTGTTCCTGAGGACATGGGAGAAGTCTTGCTATAAGTAGTCATGTGAATTTGGTATTCGTTCGATATTTTGATGAGATGTATGTTGTCTTTCCTCTAGTGGTGTTATGTGAACGTCGACTACATGACACTTCACGATTATTTGGGCCTAGGGGAAGGCATTGGGAAGTAATAAGTAGATGATGGGTTGCTAGAGTGACAGAAGCTTAAACCCTAGTTTATGCGTTGCTTCGTAAGGGGCTGATTTGGATCCATATGTTTCATGCTATGGTTAGGTTTACCTTAATACTTCTTTTGTAGTTGCGGATGCTTGCAAGAGGGGTTAATCCTAAGTGGGATGCTTGTCCAAGGAAGGGCAGTACCAAAGCACCGGTCCACCCACATATCAAATTATCAAAGTACCGAACGCGAATCATATGAGCGTGATGAAAACTAGCTTGACGATAATTCCCATGTGTCCTCAGAAGCATTTTCCTTTATATAAGAGTTTGTCCAGGCTTGTCCTTTGCTACAAAAAGGATTGGGCCATCTTGCCGCACCTTGTTTACTTTTTTTTACTTGTTACCCGTTATAAATTACCTTATCACAAAACTATCTGTTACCGATAATTTTAGTGCTTGCAGAGAATACCTTACTGAAAACCGCTTGTCATTTCCTTCTACTCCTCATTGGGTTCGACACTCTTACTTATCGAAAGGACTATGATAGATCCCCTATACTTGTGGTTCATCATTGGCATTGTGCAAAACTAAACAGGGAACAATTTCAAGAGGGAACTACCTCTGCAGCACGCGATCGTTTCTCCGGTAAGACACCGAAATCCATTATTTTCGGAAAATGCATCCAATAGTTTGCAAATACCTTTTCTGAGGATAGTCAAATGTTCAAGTTTCTAAATAAACCTCTTTCTATTTATATACAAAAAAATTGCATCTTACATCGGTTAGGTTGTTCCTAATAGGGCAAATACATGACTAATTATGTACAAAAAAAATTCTGTGTCCTCAGCAACAGGCAGGGACCAACATTTGTGGATACTATGTTTGCAGACACATGATCTCCATCTACAAATCTGCCGATTGTTGTGAAGATGCTCGCGAATTAGTACCAGTAAGTCTATCTTAATTAATATCTTCTACTCCACTCATATGGCACATTCCGATCTTAAAAACCATGCAGCTCATCTTTGAACCGATGATCCCTGAACAGCTCCCCGCTGGTGAATTGTTGTTGGTTAGGACATTTATCAGAAACTTCTTCCTCAATCACTACATCAAGCCCACTCCTGATAATGAACATGTTATCATGGCTTCTCCTGAAACAATGAGTAAGAGTTGGTCGCTAAACATATACGCATGGATGCATTGTTTTCCATGTGATGAGGTCTTCGTATTTCATACACTACGATTAATTATGTACTGCATATGTCGACAAATCATTGGAATTTAGCTACCATTTGTTCAATTGCATATTGTTGCAAATTCTGATCAATGTTCTTCCTGTGGACACTATTTTTTTAATTGCATATTGTAGTGAATTTGCTTTTTGCATGGCGATTCAAATGCAATATTTTTGGCTTAACCTAGCCATTGATGCACACACGGTTCAACTAAATGAGTGTGTGCGATCCAGAAAAGAAAGCGCACACCAATCATAGCAGAACCGTCGGTGATACACAACAAATCACAGATGATTTGTAGCACTTCTACGTGTGCGTAGGGGCTCCTGAATCGTTTGTGATAGCACGCGAGAGCTTATAGTAAACTGTGCCCAATACAAAATGCAATCCCACTCGTAAATTGTTCAGGAAACGTTTCCGATCCAGAATGGAAAGCACGCGTCACTCATACTGCAACCATCGATGATACACAATAAATCGCAGATGATTTGCAGCCCTTGTATGTGTGCGAAGGGGCTCCTGAACCATTTGTGATAGCACATTATTGCACACGGTAATTTTTCAGGAAACGTGTGTGATGGTGTCATGCATGACAGACGATTGCCATTGAATACTAGTGTGTGATGGGTCATATATCGCACATAGTTCATATGATGGCCCGTGTGCCTTAGGTACTATTTCACAAACGGTCCAATATGAAACACTGTTTGGTTTCACTGCGTAATTATAAATGTTTAATCACCAATCCCACACGTGTGCCAGAATGTGGTGTGTGTGATATGTTGCTGCATCGAATACAATTACATTTGGCAACGCGTCTGCATCATGGCTCCCTATCCCCAAGGGTTTCTGGGTCCTGTGGGAAGGACCCCCCTATCGCACGCACATGCAAGGCAACAGTTTAAAACTCTGTCGCCTAAAGGGGTTAAAAACCGTTTGTATAGCAGCTCGCTATACCAGTGTTAATAAGCTCCATCAACACCACGAGGAAGCATGTCGAGTGGATGCACAGAACCCTACATAATCGCTCCTCGTAGTATTCACCTGCAACATGATACATTGTGGCCACTAGGGTCAATACATTCAATGTATTGACAACTCTCACAATTGTTATGGAAATCTTGTTTCACCTACATGCTCATTGGGCTAGTGGTGTTCAAGGCTCTTTGTTGAAAATAGTGTCCAACTTGTCATAGGTGGTCTATTCTAATAGCATACATAATGACACTCCTGGTAAACCTCGGTCATAGTCAGAGGCATTCCTGGTACACCCCGGTCGTAACCTTAGACGGAAAGAGGAACAAACCTCTGGTAGTCCTATTCCCATTGGTCAACCCATCAAATTTTAGTTAAGGAGAGGTGATGAGATCAAACTGACAGTTCTCGGTCAAAGTTGCTCAAGGTTGTTCATAATCGGGTACACGACTAATCATGATCAGTTTTTACACCTTGTGCTACTAAACTTCACTTGTGAAGTAGCTAGGTAGACCAAGAGGAGAGTTTTGGGAAGCATTAGCCCACACCCAAAGGCTGACCGAGTCCAACCTACACACCTACATCTGGTGGTCTACCAGAGGGGTTCCCACAACTTACTTTGTTAAGATAGAGCCCATATTGACTCACAATTACACATGGAAGCTACATAACTTTGAACTCGTACAATCACTTTGAACCTGGGTGGTATCCCACACAGTACACGACCACCAAAGCAATATCGAAGCACCACCCAAATGATGCATTAATTAACTTGTTATTATGTTGTCAACCATGAGGTTGTAAACTTTATAGTGATGTTGTTCCCAATCCACGTCATAGCGGCTAAGCAAAACTACACGATGGTTACAAGGAACGGGGTATAAGACCTAAGTTTTCAACTACTTGGTTGATACAGAATTTAGCAAGCCTAAACTTACACTACTAACATGGCATTTCTATAATGCATTGAAAATACTGGGCAATCATGGTCAAATTGAAACTTGCCTTGGTTGTTGTCACTGGTGAAATTATCACAGTCACAAAGGTTGCACTCCTCGCAATCTAACGTTGAAAATTACATGTAGAAATCATAAGGACATAATTCATGCAAAGGGAACACTAGCACGAATGCAATTAAGAAGAAACCACTCAAGCTCAAGGTGTGTTCAATTTTATTAGGGTTTGGTTGTATTTACTTGGTGCCACTTAGTTTCATTCAACTACTTTAGCAGGGGTTTGAACTAACATGGGTTCATTCAATCACATCAACATGGTTTGAGTCTTAACTTAATTTGAATTTGAAATAGGATTTTCATTCAAATTGAGTTAAACTTAACCATGATTTGGTTTTGAATTGGTTTCAAATAATCTGAAGTAGGTTCAAGTTGTTGAAACAATTCCATTAAGTTCATCATATTGCTTTGGCTTCAATTCTATTCGAATTTGAATTGTGGTTCGCCTAGTTTGAATTCAAATTGAATTGAGTTTGAAATAAGGTTTGAATTTAAATTCACATAAATTTTGGTTCAAGTTCAAAGTATTTCATGTTTGTCTAAAGTTGAGATATCATTCCATTTGTAGGAGGCCTCATTTAATTTGGATTATTTTAAGGACTTTAGGTTTCTTTAAATTTTAGTTCATTCGTATATGTTTGAATTTCCTAAATTCAATATAATCAAAAATTAATTACTAAGTTTCAATATGAGTTTCTACTTTTTGTTATAAAAGTTTTATTCAAATTGAAACTAGGGTTTCATTATTATAATCAAACTAGGTTTGAATTGGTTTCAAATTAAGTTTAAACTTTATTTATGCCAAAATAATTTCAAATTTTTACCAAATATCCATCTCAATTTTCTCAACTAGTCTACAACGTAAATTATTTAATTTAAGTTTCCATTTCAAAATCATAACATATTTTGTTTTTAATTTAAACTAAATTAAAGCTTCTGTTGAACTTTGTTCAGAATCAACTTTAATTATTTTAAATTTGATAAATAGTGGGGTAAGTTGAACTAAATTTTACTAGTTCCAGTTTACAAAAGGAATAATTTAATTTGGATTTATATTTTGGCATGTTACGCCCATTTTAAGATTTAAAATATTCTGAGTGAATTTGAAATTTAAAATATTCAATTTTTTTGTTTTTTGATATTTTCTGTAGAAAGTTTATCCTATAAGGATCATTCTACAAAAAGAATCAACCACTTTGTTTTTTGAAGTCCCATGGGCTTTTGTGTAAAACAACCATTTACTAAATTAAGCGATTTTATTTTGTTTGATTTACGGGACACGTGGCGGCATGGTCGATAGCCCCCCCCCCCTCCCAGGGCACGCCATCTGAGCTTGTGGGACCCTCGGGCACCCCCTGGCGTGAATCCAACGCTGAAAAATCATATAAATACAGAAACCCCAGAAAGTTAACCTAGATTAGTTTTTCCGTTGCCGTAAGCCTCTGTCCCAAAGCGATATCAATCGGAGCACTGTTCTGGCACTCTGTCGGAGGGGGAAACCATCACCGGGGGCCATCTTCATCATCCCAGCAGTCTCCGTGCCGAGGAGGGAGTAGTTCACCCTCGAGGCTGAGCGTATGTGCCAGTAGCTGTGTGTTTGATATCTCTCTCCCATGTTTTGATTTGGCACGATCTTGATGTACCAAGAGCCTTGTTAATATAGTTGGTTCATATGGTGTTCTTCCCTCTCTATCTTTTTGTGATGAATTGGGTCTTTCCCTTTGAGGTTTCATTATTATCGGATTGAATATTGGATTTTAGATCACTTGATGTATGTCTTGCATGTGGATACCCATGGTGGCAACGGGGTAGTCTATTGAGTCACTTGATATATGTTTTGGTAATCAACTTGTGGATTCCCAAGGTGACATTGGGGTAATATAGACACATCGGTTGATACACATTTCCGTTCTACTTTCTCCGATAGAAACTTTGGGGTACTCTTTGAAGTTCTTTGTGTTGGATTAAACATTATGAATTTGAAATTGTTTGATGCATGTCAAATAATTAACTCATGGATACTTGTGGTGACATTGGAGTATCTAGGTGACATTAGAGTTGATTGATGTGTATCATATGGTGTTATTTTAGTACGAACTCTAGGGCTATTCGTGACACTTATAAGGATGGCTCAATAGATTGATCGGAAAGATAACTTTGAGGTGGTTTGCTACCTACAAAAATTTCATCTTATGCTCTCCGCTATTGATAAGAACTTTGGAGTGATTCTTTGTCACACATTGAGGGATTGTTATATGATTCTGTTATGTTAGCACTGTTGAGAGATTGCACTAGTGAAAGTATGAACCCTAGGCCCTGTGTTCTAAGCATTGAATATCATTTTGCTTGTTGTTTGCTACTTGCTACCTTGCTGTTTTTATTTATTCAGATTATAAAAACCTATTTCTACTATCCATACTACACTTGTATCACCATCTCTTCTCCGAACTAGTGCACCTATACAATTACAATTGTATTGGGTGTGTTGGGGACACAAGAGATTTCTTGTATTTGATTACAGGGTTGTTTGAGAGAGACCATCTTCATCATACACCTCCCACGGATTGATAAACCTTAGGTCATCCACTTGAGAGAAATTTGTTGTTGTCCTACAAAACTCCGCGCTTGGAGACCATACAAAGTCTACAAGAATAAAAGTTGCGTAGTAGACATCAGTAGGGCAAAATCTAGAGGGGGTCGAGGGCTATTTCACATGCATAGCCACGAGCATTGGGTCGCACGGAGAAGGCGAGTAGATATCATGCGCATGCTCTGGTTGATGCATGACGTGGGCGTGTGTGTCGGGCGGCGATTGTGGCAGGTGGATGACGACCTTGGCAGGTGGGTCCCGCCTGTAAGTGAGAGGAAGATAAAAGAGCGCGTGCGTGAGCTAGCTAGCTCGGTCATCTAGCTAGGTCGTGGCTGGCCTGGCTGTTTGGCTGGGCTTCTCTTTTTTAGTCTTTTCTTTTCTTCTGTCTTTTTGTTTGTAAATTCATTTCCAATTTGAGATTTGAATTTTCTTCAAACAGTAAACTTTCTCTAAAATCAATTTTGAATATTTGTGACTGGGTGAACATTTCCTTTGGGGTTGTTGACAAACTACTTGGTCACTTCCTATTGGGCCTTTTTGCAATGTTTCTTTTTCTATTTTTTCTGTTTTTCTTTTTAACCCAGGTTTTACTTATAGTTCAAGTTGCCCAAATTTAAACTATTTTCAAACTTTTGATCACTAAAGTGAAACAGGGAAAAAAATTACATTAGGAAATTTCTCTCCTGCCCATATGCAGTTTTGATAAAACTTTATTCATAGAAAATCCTCATGGCCATTAGTTAAACTCTAAATTGACTTAGGGTTTAATAATTGGTCATGTTTGATTTTTAACAACCAAATATGCAATGAAATCATGGATGTATTGCTTTTAAATGCACATCCTAAATTTTGGAAAATTCGGGTTGTGACATGTTCCAGCTTCAACTTGATCTCTTCTCAATTCCCCTTGGCCGTGCATATCAGAAGAGGAAAAATCATCATCGCAATTAGTAGAGCAAAATGGATTTAAATCATTGATGGAGGAATTGATAGGAGAAATGGAATCACTTGTTAGATCCGCTTGCAGAGTTGATACAAATTTCAAGTCTCCTGAAGCAACATGTCCTGCTCCAAAAACAGAAACATATCGACATACTAGTTGAAAGGAAGGACAAACAAGAGTCACACAAACATGAACATGAGATTCATCTACACCAACTCAAGTAGCACTCCATCGACATCCACCAGAAGGACAACAAGTACGGTTCATCTCACTCTTGGTTGGGACCAAACAAAACAACACTCCATATCAATAGGTAATATAATAATAAAAGCAAGAAAAAAGAGGATTTAATATGCAGGGTCGATGAACTCGTGGTGATAAAAGCTCATAGGTTCCTAATTGAACATATGCAACTATACATGCTTGATGTCAATACTACTTACTGATCACTAAATTATCTTTTTCACTACTATGTCAGTGTTATGTTTACAACCATATAGTTCAACAAGTCAAGCGAACTGCAAGTCAAGATCAATCAAGCTGCGATAAAATATTGCTCATATGATACAATGTCTATACAATCTTGAGTATATCAGTTCCAGACGATGCTAAGATAACATATATAGGTCACACATGATACATGAAGCTCACCTTCATGCAGAGCCAAGGCCTTGAAGAGCATGAATCTCTTTGCACATAATTTATTTACCCTGGGATAGTAGTATTGAATGCATCAACACGTATGGTTAGGATTAATGAGTTGGACAAAGTCTATAAGAAGAAAAGAGCTAACCTTGTTAAGTTTATTCCATATTACTAGTCCAGCAATGATCATGCAGATTCAGATGATTCCAGCCTGAGATCCTCCTCTGTTTGCTCGCTCGCCCCCCCCCCCCCCTGGGCGACGGGCGAACCCTAGCCCCCTTCTCTTCCAGCCCCCTCCCCATCCTCTTCCACTACCTCCGCCACCACAGTTCGCCGAGGCCTTGCCCGCACGGTGCTGGCGGCAGAGGGCTGGTCTTTCCCCGGGCGCGCGGCGGGGGCGCGGGTGCTCATCACGGCAGCGGTGTGGCTCGGCTGGTGGTGGTCTGGCTTCATACGTCCATTTTGCATCATGTTTTCTATTGTTATTTATAGCATTTTTATTCAATATAAAACTTTGTTGAATAATTCTAATGCCTTTTCTCTCATAATATGCAAGATTTACACAAAGAGGAAGAATACCAGCAGCTAGAATTCTGGACCTAAAAAAGCTACATCAGAGATACCTATCCCGCACATCTCCAATTGAGCTGAAATTTTACGGAGAATTATTCTAGAATATATAAAAAAATATTGGAGAAAAGAAATACCAGAGGGGGCCACCCAGGTGCCCACTAGGCACCAAGGCGTGCCACCCCCTCCAGGCGCGCCCTGGTGTGTAGTGGGGGCCTAGGCCCACCTCTGTTGCCCATCTTCTGGTACATAAGGTCTTTTGACCTAGAAAAAATAAGTAGAGGACTTTCGGGACGGAGCGCCGCTGTCTCAAGGCGGAACTTGGGCAAGAGCACTTTTGCTCTCCAGCGAAGCGATTTCGCCGGGGATACTTCCCTCTGGGAGGGGGAAATCGAAGCTATCATCATCACCAACAACTCTCTCACCTTGGGAGGGTCAATCTTCATCAACATCTTCAACAACATCATCACATCTCAAAACCCTAGTTCATCTCTTGTGTTCAATCTTTGTACCGGAACCTCAGGTTGGTACCTATGGGTGACTAGTAGTGTTGATTACATCTTGTAGTTGATGCTAGCCAGTTTATTTGGTCGAAGATTATATGTTAAGATCCATTATGATATTTATTACTCCTCTAATCTTGAGCATGCATATGTTGTGTGAGTAGTTACTTTTGTTCTTGAGGACACGGGAGAAGTCATGTTGCAAGTAATCATGTGAATTTGATATTCGTTCGATATTTTGATGATATGTATGTTGTGATTTCCTTAGTGGTGTTATGTGAACGTCGACTACATGACACTTCACCATATTTGGGCCTAAGGGAATGCACTGTGGAGTAGTTATTAGATGATAGGTTGCTAGAGTAACAGAAGCTTAAACCCTAGCTTATTCGCTATTTCGTAAGGGGCTGATTTGGATCCACATGTTTAATGCTATGGTTAGATTTTATCTTAATTCTTCTTTCATAGTTGCGGATGCTTGCGACAGGGGTTAATCATAAGTGGGAGGCTTGTTCAAGTAAGAACAACACCCAAGCACCGGTCCACCCACATATCAAATTATCAAAGTAGCGAACACGAATCAAACCAACATGATGAAAGTGACTAGATGAAATTCCTGTGTACCCTCAAGAACACTTTGCTTACTATAAGATATTGTTTTTGCCTGTCCTTTGCTACAAAAAGGATTGGTCTACCTTTCTGCACCTATTGTTACTATTGCTACTTGTCACTTGTTACAAATTATCTTGCTATCAAACTACCTGTTACCAACAATTTTAGTGCTTGCAGAAATTACCTTGCTGAAAACCGCTTGTCATTTCCTTCTACTCCTAGTTGGGTTCAACACTCTTACTTATCGAAAGGACTATGATTGATCCCCTATACTTGTGGGTCATCATGGCTCGTTGGGGTGGTTCCCGCGGGCCTCGGGTGCCTTAGGCGTGGCGGCGATGTCGTTGGCTGCGGGGTGGCGTGATGGTGCGGGGGCTCGGCCGGCGGTGCCCGCTAGGCCTAGATCTGGGCCCTTTGGGCCCCATCTAGGCTCGGGCGGGCTGGCGGCTCTCTACACGGCGGTGAGGCTCGCTGGAGGTTGAGGTGGGGCGGCAGCGGTCTCCGGACGGCGGAGGCATTGGCGGCCGGCGTGCTGCAGCGTGGCGGGGGGACTTTGCGGGCCCATCTGAGCCAGTGTTGCCGTGGGGTCCAGCCAGGTCGGAGGTGTCATGGTTTGTCTCGGATGCCGCGTCCGATCGGCGTCTGCTCTGGTGGTGGAGGTAGTCACCTCCCACTCGTCTGCTTTGCTGGTTGCCCCAGGTCCACTGTTCCCCTCTTCTTCCTCTTGGCCTCGTGCTGATGGCCTCAAGTTGGCGACGAGGTGGATTCCAGGACCATGGTGGCTCACATTGGTGGGCGGTTGGTGTGGTCGAGAACTCAGATCATCTGGGGTGGTGAGGGTTGGGGTCGAGAGAAATCCCTATCCGCTCGTCCGGCACCGATGTGGTTACGCCTGCGGGCGCTGTCGTTCCTTCCTGAAGGGCTTCGGGTATAACCCCCTCCTCACTGGCCATCGCATACCAGGGGAAACCCTAGGACTTGTCCGGGCAGCAGCGGCATCGTCGTCGCTTTCCTTCTTGAAGGTGTTGCTGGGTACGCAACGCTTCGGTGCGCTTTGCGCGTGTGGGAAATCTTCGGGGGGAGCAGTGGTTGCCGGTCTTCTTTGTTTCGTCAAGCTACCGGTGTCTACATTTGTTTCTATTTCTTTCTCTTATTTTCTATGTGGTTGCTTTATAATATAAAGGGGGGACCCTTTATAGTCATGATCCTGCAAAGATTATTATCCCATGATGTTACACTCTGCTTCCTAGCATCTCGCATAGCCATATAGTTTCCTTTTAAATCCTTCTCCTTCTATCAGATTTGTTGCTTTGTGAAATGTGCTAGTGGAAACTTCTGATTGGATTTATTTGTAATGTTATTCCATCCTTCAGCCATCCACCCATTTTGACCTCTACAGATGGGATTGTTGTGGTCAAGCAATGTATCTGCAAGACCTTGCTCATATGCATGATCCCAAGATAACCTAACTGCTGCCCATTACTGAACTAACAATGGGTACTAGTTAAATTTCTCTCTACCACTACTTTACGTAAAAAAGGTGAAAAGAAAATACAATTACAAAGTAAATTCATGCGCGACTAATAATCATCCCACATTTGCATTGCAATCTGATCTCTAAGAGTATTTCCATTGTTTGACTAATCGTGATGAAGTTGGTTGACATCATCACCCTCTAGAACATCAACATATGTTGCTGGTAAAATTAATGGTGGTTGGTGATCCAACCTTGCCTCATCACCACTCTGAGCTCTAATGGTGTTATGGAATACATCACATGCAGCCGGAATCTTTGATGTGCGAATATATAAGATAGTGAATGTCCACTATCAAGATAGGGAACCGTTATTTCGAACACCGATGGCCCTTTCAATATGGTTCCGGAGAATTGCAAGGCGATGGTTGAGTAACTCCTTATGGTCAGGTAGCCCACATGAGGTGAGAGCGGCCTCCTAAATTCACTAAGGTGACACCGAACTCCTCGATAGGGGCAAGAAAATAAGGAGTGCTTGCATATCTAGCATCTATGGGATAAAATTTTCCAACTAGCACCTGAAACCCCTTGCAATAACAGACCGAAGAACTCCTGCATATGATGCGGATCCTTCCCACCCACATGAAATAAATGTGAAATTAAGATCAAATTCACATGCAACCATGATGTTCTGTGAGAGGGTCCATTTTCTATTCCTAAAAGGGGGGCCTTATCTTCAGCAATAGTGATGGGGTGTGTTTTCCATCTATAGCGACAATCCAATTATGCGCATTGAAAAAGAAACAACACAACTTGGTAGTTTTAGAAATCTATATGGAGAAGTTTTGGAAATTTTCATCAATGTGGAGATGAGTGTGTAGTGGTTCACCTAAAAATAAGGCAAATAGTGAGTGTTGAACATGATATTTGAGTGGGGCTAGAGCGTACTTGGAATCTTTATATATCTTTGGGCTATAGTTGGAATTAAGTCAAAAAGTTTGTTTATCTTCCTACAAATTGTTTTAGTGATGTGATGGAAGCATCTTTTGTAGATCTTGATTGCTAGCATTGTGCGAAATCATGTATATAAACATTTCCAGCTGCTCCTCAATGGTAACAATTAACATACCCTCCAATTGATGCTAGATAATCCAATATATAGACCTAAAATCTTAGTCCCATCCTCAACTCAACCCTAGAACAACTCGCATGCTCTTCTAGTATTACCTTAAACCTTTTCAGCATCGAATAACAATGATGTGTATACTGGTTGCTTTTCCTCATATGGCAAGAATATAAAGCAAGGGGCAAAAGGAAGAATAGTTCGGCGTCTTCTTCTTGTTCCTGCAAGAAATCTTACTTATTTTATCCCTCTTAGAATGCATCACTACTATATCCAATAAGTAACAAAATTAATAATAAAAATAACCAAGAACTGTTTTATGCAATAGAAACAACTAAAGCAATAATAACAACAACAGAGAACCAATAGCTAGGAGCCTAGATAGCTCAATAGTAAATGAAAAGATAGTGATTTTCTAACATCTAAGTACAAAACTAAGAGCAATGATTTTCCCAAACAAACAAAATAAGACCATTGTGTCAATACTAGGCAGAGAAAAGTAACACCACATGAGGTAATCAATCACAAAGAACATTCCGCATAGATTGCATTGTGTATAAATAGAATTAAGAGCGGTAGTTTTCTCCAATGTAGTAGTCGCAAAATTTAACTTTCCTCGGTGACCGCGTCAAAGGGATGACTATGTGTGATAGCCTGGCTTATTAGGGATGATAGACTACTCATACCAATAAGGAGTTCCTTTTTTCCGAGAGCCCATTCGGAAAGAACTCCAAAGTAAGTGTGCTCAGCTTGGAGTAGTTTCAGGATGGGTGACCGACCGGGAAGTTGCTCCCGGGTACGCACGAGTGAGGACAAAGTGTGCAGAAAAGACTAGTATTGATCTGTGGGGCCAGTCTAGATCCCGCTAGGAGTAACGACCACCGGGGGGTGTGTCCGGGGCGTTACAAGTTGGTATCAGAGCCGACCCTCGCGGTTACACGGGTGTTTGCGGACAGGTGCACGGTCATGTTGTTCATGACGTTTGTGACCCGTCGTGGCACACGGCATGGCACATGTATGTGGCACCCCGGCTCAGAGCGACCGGTTTACCTTGCATTGCCAACCCAGAGATCATGTCTTCTGGCAACACACAACATCTTGGTACAGAAATCACCGCATTATTGAAACTAGCGGAAGCATAGTGTGACATTACATCAAGTTGCGAGGCCAAGCGGCACACTCGGTGTGGCTGAACAATATGTACATTATTTAGTGAACATAAAGGGGCCTCGAGCACGACATCTACACGGCAGCGGAACAACGACGTAGCGGGACTCCATAGCACAGGGACACTGATGTGGACACGGTCTAGACACGGCAGCACTCCAACCCAGTTAGACTTGCTTGAAATATGGCATAACACGCCGGGTCAGTACATTGAATGTACTTGCAAGCTCACAGCAAACCGAACCATAATGACAAACAATATCATGACATTTAATCAAGTTAAATGCAAACAACATCATGCTACTCATGCAGTGAAACCAAACGTGTGCATCGAGTCACTCGGACTCTCTTACCAACAGGTTACCTCACAACCGAATAGTGCTCACGACGAAGCACAAACGGAACCATACTTAGCTCAGCTGGTTACCTCGTAACCAACAGTGATCACTCCCGGATCACAAGTGTTACCACAACAGTCAGTCTCACTGACATCATCATAATCCAACAAGTGCAATGCAAATTACTTAGTGTGCAAGATTTATTATTAAAAGTTGATCCATGGTGTGAGTTGCTTACGAACTGGGCCCTTATCCTCGGGCGTGGCTATCGATAGATTAATACACTCTGCAGAGGTAGTACACTTTACCCACACCACAGAACCCATGGTCTCGCACTCCCATTCGGGTGGACCAACGGCATTCCAACAGAACTCTCCCATTGCCATGACACTCTTACGGCCACTCCGACCAACTCCCTGCTGGGCTTAGTCCTGGGTGACCGAGCCTACCAAAGGCAAAACAACCACCGTCGTGGCAAATAAACAGTCCCAAACGGGGACACGGTACCATAACAACAACAGGTCCACAAGGTTATGTCTGCTTACCGGGCCAGGGTAACGCATGCCCATAACCTTCCCTCATTGGAGGCACCGACAAAAGGCATGACAACAGGACGATTAACGGCCTCCCCATAAAAGCACATGTGGTTGCACTTGTTAGCCCAATTCAGTGGCACCATGACCCGACCAACTTTATATTCAAGTTCAATTATCATCAGGTTTAACTTGAAATAAAATGCTCGAGTCAATATAGGCCATGCTTATGCAACCATATACCACGCATCACATATCACTGAGAAATAACAGATCAACCTCATTCAAAGTTCTACTTGCACAAACTCAACTTTCAGCATTTCTGGTCCGTTCTTACTTGTTATCTATACTCATCACTTTAGTTGGCATTAATCAAGAAAACCTCATTTTAGCATATAGGAAAAATAAGACCGATTATCGTATCACCATAGTCATGACAAATTTACTTAGATCAACTAGTCAAGCTCTATCTCACTAGTTCAAGTATTCACTTCTGTTAACTAGCATTTTGATCATGACAAACTAAATAACACAAGCATTATTTATTTTAATACCATATGCAATGAATAACATATAAATTCAAGTAGAAAATCATGGATATTGCAAAGACACCATGATAATGTTGTTATGGCTTGCCTTAGTGCAGAGGAGCTTCACACTCCTCCTGGATGCCTTCAAGACAAGCTTCACCTTCTGAAAAATAAATCAAATGACAAAAAAATATCAAGAACACTTCTGAAAATTACCAGAAATTCTAAGCAGCAAAGAAAAATCCCATCTTGGGTGTGCTGCTAGGATATTCCAGTAAGAACAGAATGCAAAAAGAATCGACTCATTTGGACTTGTAGAATAAAAGTTACAACCCCAGCGGTCAGGTCAGAGGGGGAGGGAAGAGAAATAGGGGCGGGCGGCGCGGCGGTGACGCTTTCTCCGGCGAGGAGTGCCTGGCGACGAGATCTAAGAGGATAGGGTTGTAGAGGAGATCGAGACGCACCTGCCCGTACCCGTAGTGTGGCTAGGGGTGGCCGGACGGGGTCGGAACGGAGCTCTCCAGCGGTGGCAGCGGGCGGAGCTCGTCGGAGATGATGGTTCCGGCGAAGCAGGGCCAACCCAGCAGCTCCAACGGCACCAGCACGCACCAGTGGGTCACCACGAACACGCCGGAGTGGTCGGTGGAGCTCGAGCGGCTCTAGAGAGGGAGGGGCAGAGGACGGGGATCGCCGGTGAGCTTGGGGTGGGGACGGCGGCCAGAGGCCTGCCTGGCCGGGCTGCGGCTCCCTACGGTGGTGTGGAGGTGTGTTGAGTGTGTGCGTGTGTGGAGAGAAACGAGCTCGGGGAAGCTATATTTATAGGCGAGGCCGAGGTGGGGATCGAGAGCTCGCCGGAGCTCTCTGGAGTGTCGCCCAGCGACGAATGGCGTTAGTGAGTGGGGGGGGGAAGACGCCGGAGATCACGCGGAGGCTGTAGACGAGCTGCGACGAGCACAGGAGCGCGGTACACGGCCAGCATAGGGGCACGGGCGCACTGTTGCCTTGGCCACGCCGTGCCCGTGCTCGCTGCGGCAAGCTCCAGCGTCGGCGAGCGCCAGGGTGGAGTTATGGAGGTGCAAATGAACAAGGGGGTGTAGTTTGGGAAGGTGCGGTGGTCGGGGCAGCGAGCACGCGCGCAACAGAGACGCTGGCGCACCGCAGAGCGCGTCGACCGCATGCCAACCCCCTTGGACTCTCGTGGTCGCCGCGTGAACTTTGGCATCAGGCTGAGCTAACTGCAAACACCATGTCTGGCAGTTAGTCCTTAGTGGTTTTGGTCGTTTTGCACGGTTGGCTGGGTCACAGGTGAACTGTGGGAGTGGCTTTCTTCCTGGCAAGTTTCTGGACAGAAACTTGTGAGCTTCACTGAGAAAAATTTAGTGAGAATTAAAGGCTGTGCTTTGGGGTTTAGTAATCTCTTAGGAAGGTATTCAAGCTCAGAAAAGATCAGCCCCAAAAGATCAAGCAAAAATATACTTGCTGTGCAAAGTGATCATTCTGTCCAGAACAGAAATGATTTTCTGTAGCAAAAATATTACAAAAAGTTATGCAATATTTTTGCTCACGAAGGTGACCTAGGGTTCAAAGAATATTTGTGAATTTATTCAGGATTTTAGGAGCAAGAAATCTAGGGGTTGCTTTGGAGCATACTTCTCTGAAGTGATTTTCAGGGAAGAAAATGAATATTTTTCTTTTATGAAAAATATTACTTGGGCTTTTGTTGGAGTTTTTCAGAGAAGGAAAGGTGAGTTAGAGGTGGATGGGTCACTTGGGTGAAAATCAAGGGTAGGCCCCAGTGTTCAAGTCCATTTGAATCGATTCAAAACTCCAAATCTGAAGCAAATGCAAATGAAAGTCCGGAAAAAGAGAGAAGGCAAATCCAGGCTATCACAAACCTCCCCCACTTAAGATGGATCTCGTCCTCGAGATTCGGTTGCTTGGGAAAACAAGTCTGGGTAGGTTGTCCTTAAAAATTCCTCTCTTTCCCAGGTTGCTTCTTCTTCGGTGTGATGCTCCCACTGGACCTTGTAAAATTTGATCGCTTTGCTGCGTGTGACCCTTTCTGCCTCATCCAAGATTCTGAATGGTCTCTCCTCATAAGTTAAATCTTTGGCAAGCTCAATTTCTTACATATCGGTCCTATTCTCGGGTGGTGAAATACACCTTCTCAACTGTGATACGTGAAACATGTTGTGTACTTCTGACAATTCTGGTGGCAATTCCAACTGATAAGCAACTATGCCAACTCGTCTCATGACCGGGAACGGACCAATATACCTTGGTGCCAATTTGCCTCGGGTCTGAAATCTCCTGACTCCCTTCATGGGTGTGACTCGGAGATACACGTGTTCACTAGGTTCAAAGCTGACTTGCCGATGTTTGGCATCATAATAACTCTTCTCTCGTGACTTAGCTAGTTGTAGTCTATCTCGAATTTCCTTGACTTGTTTATCTGCCTCTAATATCATATCAGTACCGAAAATACGGCTGTCTCCGGTTTGAGACCAATCTACTGGAGTGCGGCACTTACGGCCGTATAAAGCTTCAAAGGGTGGCATTTTTAGACTGGTTTGAAAACTGTTGTTGTATGAGAATTCCGCATATGGCAGACAATCTTCCCATTTGGGACCACGGGCTAAGGCACATGCTCGAAGCATGTCTTCAAGGATTTGATTCACCCGCTCAGCCTGACCGTTTGTTTGTGGATGATAGGCGGTGCTATATTTGAGAGCGGTCCCCAAAGCTCGATGGAGTCGGGACCAGAATGCGGATGTAAACAATGAACCTCGGTCTGAAGTGATTGTTTTTGGCACTCCATGCAGACTGACAATCTGGGATACATATAATTGTGCAAGTTGATCAGCGCGAAAGGTGGTGCAGATGGGAATAAAGTGAGCCACTTTAGTCAGCGTGTCCACTATGACCCATATAGCATCATTGCCTCGGTGAGTCCTGGGTAGACCGGTGATAAAGTCCATGCAGACAATGTCCTATTTCCATTGCAAGACGGGTAGAGGTTGGAGAAGTCTGGCGGGTTTTTGGTGTTCCGCCTTTACTTTGTTGCAGATGTCACAACAAGCGACAAAGTATGCGCTGTCCTTTTTCATTCCATCCCACCAAAATATCTGTCGAAGTTCTTCGTACATTTTAGTACCGCCTGGGTGTATTGAATATGAGGATTCGTGTGCTTCTGCCAAAATTTTCTTCCTCAAATCTGCTTGCTCAGGTACGCATATCCTTCCTCGGAACCTGAGTGTACCCAGTGCGTCCCTTGAGAAATCCTGAGTCTTGCCTTCGTGCAGACATTTGAGATATACTTGTAGATTCTTGTCGTCAGCCTGTGCTATGCGAATCTCCTCTTCTAGAGTAGGAGTTACTTCCAAAATGTTCGCAAGACCGGCATGTATAATTACCAAGTTGAGCTGAGCGATCTCTTGCTGGAGTTCTAGAGGTAAAGACTCATCATGGCATTTAAGTTGATAGGCTTGCGACTGAGGGCATCAGCAACCACATTGGCTTTTCCCGGATGGTAATTTATTTCCAGGTCATAGTATTCGACCAACTCGAGCCATCTTCACTGTCGAAGGTTTAAGTCTGGTTGGGTGAATATATATTTGAGACTCTTTGTGGTCGGTAAATATTTGACATCTCTTTCCAATAAGGTAATGTCTCCAAATCTTTAGAGAGTGCACAACAGCGGCTAGTTCCAAATCATGTGTAGGATAGTTTCCTTCATGAGATCGTAGCTAGCGAGATGCGTAAGCTACCACCTTGTCGTCTTGCATAAGCACGCACCCAATGCCCTTTCTGGATGCGTCGCAATACACATCAAAGCTGCGGTAAATGTCTGGAGGAGTCAGTACTGGTGTTGATGTCAACCTGGTTTTTAGCTCATTAAAGCTCTGCTCGCAATCCTCAGTCCATTCAAACTTCTTGTCTTTCTTGAGGAGTTCTATCATTGGCTTGGCAATTTTGGAGAATCCTTCGATGAACCGACGGTAGTACCCGGCTAATCCAAGGAAACTCCGGATTTGGGATATTGTCGTGGGTGCTTCCCAATCAAGCACATCTTTCACTTTGCTAGGATCCACTGCGATACCTTCTGCTGAAAGAACATGCCCCAGAAATCTGACTTGTTTGAGCCAAAACTCACACTTGCTGAATTTTGCATAAAGCTGATGGTCACAGAGTCTCTGTAAGACTGCTCGAAGGTGTTCCACGTGTTCTTCGTTACTCTTAGAGTATATGAGAATATCATCGATGAAAACCACCACAAACTTATCCAAGAATTCCATGAACACCTTATTCATCATATGCATGAAAAAGGCTGGGGCATTTGTGAGCCCAAAGGACATCACCGTATATTCATAGAGACCGTAACGGGTAGTGAACGCGGTCTTAGGAATATCTTCCTTCTTGATCTTTATTTGATGATATCCGGTCCTTAAATCAACCTTGGAAAATACTTTTGCACCACTGAGCTGATCGAACAAGTCATCAATCCTTGGTAGCGGGTATTTGTTCTTGATTGTGACATCCTTCAACTGACGGTAGTCAATGCACATTCTGAGACCACCGTATTTCTTGTCTACAAATATTGCAGGTGATCCCCATGGTGATGAGCTTGGGCGGATATATCCTTTCTGCAGCATCTCATCCAACTGCTTCTTTAAATCCACGAGTTCGGAGGAAGGCATCCGATAATACTTTTTGTACAACGGTGCAGTTCCAGGTACGAGATCAATTGCAAACTCAAGCTCTCTATCTGGGGGCATTCCGGGTAATTCCTCGGGGAATACATCGGGAAATTCACTGACCACAGGAATCAGATGTAATTCTTCGGCTACTGAAGTGAAGACTATCTCCCTTTTGGGTATACCTTTGCGGGCATAAAACTTTATGGATCGCCCTTCCTGATTTGTCAGGGTGACTTCTCGGGTCGCACAGTTTATGCATACTTGATATTGAGTCAACCAGTTCATTCCCAAAATGACATCCAACTTGGCAGACTCGATGACTATCAAAGCGGTTGGGAAGCGGACCCCCTTAATATCAATTTCCAAATTCCGGCAGACCAAATTGCTTTTGAGCACAGATCCCGGGGACTGAACCAGCATACTTTTTCCCAAAAGCGAGCAAGGAAATCTGTTTCAGGCAACGAAACTCCGAGAAACAAAAGAGTGGAAAGCCCCAGAGTCGAATAAAATTATTGCGGGTATGCTATTAACAGAAAACATACCAATGACGACTTCGGGCTTTTCCTGCGCCTCGTCTGTGGAGAGGTGATGAACTTGTCCTTAGACGATCTGCTGGGTATGATATGGCCCCATGTGATTGACTTGCGGCCGGAACGGGGCATTTGACTTCTTGGGACACTGCCTGGCATAATGCTCGGTCTGTCCACAATTAAAGCAGGCGTTGTTGCGCTGGCGCTCCTCATGTACTAGACTGGTCACGACATTCTTGACTTGAGTAGTGGTCTTCTTCACATTCTGCTGCCAATTGGGTTTGTACCCCACTTGAGTCTATTGCTAGGTACGGGCCTTCTGTATGGGTTATCCGTCCTTCTTCGGCTCAAATTTAGCTTGTGGTCATTGGTTGCGGGTCGGTTGTCTTGCACAGGCTTGTACTCTCTTTCTGCGATGAGGGCCTTATTTACCAGAGACCGAAAATCTGGGAAATTGAGCATGCAGAGAGCACTCCTGAGATGTTGATTTAATCCTCCAAGGAACTTGTCGACCTTCCTTTCTTTCGTGGCCACATCATAAAGGGAATAACGGGCCAGATGGTTGAACTTGTGCAAATATTCACTTACTGACAGACTGCCTTGAGTGAGACCAAGAAATTCGCGTTGCTTGACGTTCATGATACCAGCTAGAATATGATACTTGAGAAATTGGTCCTTGAAATTAGTCCACGTAATTTCTTCTCCCGCAGGCCAGTCAGCCACTCAGGCCGTGACCGAAGCGGTATGAGTGGTGGTGCGCAGGCGGTTTACGCCTTCGACGTCACCCCCCTCTGGTTTTTCTTTTAATTCAAATTTAGTTCGAATTTGACCAAAACTTTGACTAGCTCAGAGCTTTAGCATTATCCCACCATATAGCAGCGGCTCCTTCAAGATAGTGAGTAGCGAACGGAACCTTGTCAGCTTCTTCAGTGCGAGCAATTTCAAGTTTCTTCTCAATGGTTTGTAACCAATCGTCTGCTTCCAAAGGGTCAACCACTTGACTGAAACTGGGAGGTTTAGTCCTTTGAAAATCTGACAGCTTGGAGTGATGGCCATTTTGATTCCCATTCTGCCCAACCATAGCTTGCACACTTTTTAACAACTCAATCAGATCATTATTCCTTCTTTCCTCAAACATGCGCATAAGTTGTTCAGTGGAGGGTGGATTTGGCAGTGGAGGCGGTGGTTGCGGATACGGCTCGGGGGAGTGTCCTACCTGCCTTGCTGAGCGACGAACAGGGACATCCTCACAAGCCTGCGTGCTGCTACTGTTGGAAATATGCCCTGGAGGCAATAATAAAATGGTTATTATTATATTTCCTTGTTCATGATAATTGTCTATTGTTCATGCAGTAATTGTGTTATCCGGAAATCAAAATACATGTGTGAATACATAGACCACAACATGTCCCTAGTGAGCCTCTAGTTGACTAGCTCGTTGATCAACAGATGGTCATGGTTTCCTGACTATGGACATTGGATGTCATTGATAACGGGATCACATCATTAGGAGAATGATGTGATGGACAAGACCCAATCCTAAGCATAACACAAAGATCGTGTAGTTCGTTTGCTAGAGCTTTTCCAATGTCAAGTATCATTTCCTTAGACCATGAGATCGTGTAACTCCCGGATGCCGTAGGAGTTCTTTGGGTGTACCAAACGTCACAACGTAACTGGGTGACTATAAAGGTGCACTACGGGTATCTCCGAAAGTGTCTGTTGGGTTGGCACGGATCGAGATTGGGATTTGTCACTCCGTATGACGGAGAGGTATCTCTGGGCCCACTTGGTAATGCATCATTATAATGAGCTCAAAGTGACCAAGTGGTTGGTCACAGGATCATGCATTATGGTACAAGTAAAGTGACTTGCCGGTAACGAGATTGAACAAGGTATTGGGATACCGGCGATCGAATCTCGGGCAAGTAACGTACCGATTGACAAAGGGAATTGTATACGGGATTGATTGAATCCTCGACATCGTGGTTCATCCGATGAGATCATCGTGGAACATGTGGGAGCCAACATGGGTATCCAGATCCCGCTGTTGGTTATTGACTGGAGAGTCGTCTCGGTCATGTCTGCATGTCTCCCGAACCCGTAGGGTCTACACACTTAAGGTTCGGTGACGCTAGGGTTGTAGATATACTAGTATGCGGTAACCCAAAAGTTGTTCGGAGTCCCGGATGAGATCCCGGACGTCACGAGGAGTTCCGGAATGGTCCGGAGGTGAAGAATTATATATAGGAAGTCCAGTTTCGGCCACCGGGAAAGTTTCGGGGGTCACCGGTATTGTACCAGGACCACCGGAAGGGTCCCGGGGGTCCACCGGGTGGGGCCACCTATCCCGGAGGGCCCCATGGGCTGAAGTGGGAGGGGAACCAGCCCCTGGTGGGCTGGTGCGCCCCCCCTTTGGGCCTCCCCTGCGCCTAGGGTTGGAAACCCTAGGGGTGGGGGCGCCCCCCACTTGGCTTGGGGGGGAAGCCACCCCTTGGCCGCCGCCCCCCCTGGAGATTGGATCTCCCAGGGGCTGGCGCCCCCCCAGGGCCCCTATATATAGTGGAGGGGAGGGAGGGCAGCCGTACGACAGCCCCTGGCGCCTCCCTCTCCCTCCCGTGACACATCTCCCTCCTCCCGGAGCGCTTGGCGAAGCCCTGTCGGAATCCTGCTACTTCCACCACCACGCCATCGTGCTGCTGGATCTCCATCAACCTCTCCTTCCCCCTTGTTGGATCAAGAAGGAGGAGACGTCGCTGCTCCGTACATGTGTTGAACGCGGAGGTGCCGTCCGTTCGGCGCTCGGTCATCGGTGATTTGGATCACGACGAGTACGACTCCATCAACCCCGTTCACTTGAACGCTTCCACTCGCGATCTACAAGGGTATGTAGATGCACTCCTTCCCTCTCGTTGCTAGTAAACTCCATAGATGGATCTTGGTGATGCGTAGAAAATTTTAAATTTCTGCAACGAGCACCAACAGTGGCATCATGAGCCAGGCCTATGCGTAGTTTCTATGCACGAGTAGAACACAAACTTGTTGTGGGCATAGATGTTGTCAATTTTCTTGCCACTACTAGTCTTATCTTGTTTCGGCGGCATTGTGGGATGAAGCGGCCCGGACCGACCTTACACGTACGCTTACGTGAGACAGGTTCCACCGACTGACATGCACTAGTTGCATAAGGTGGCTAGCGGGTGTCTGTCTCTCCCACTTTAGTCGGAACGGATTCGATGAAAAGGGTCCTTATGAAGGGTAAATAGAAATTGGCATATCACGTTGTGGTTTTACGTAGGTAAGAAACGTTCTTGCTAGAAACCTATAGAAGGCACGTAAAAACTTGCAACAACAATTAGAGGACGTCTAACTTGTTTTTGCAGCATATGCATTGTGATGTGATATGGCCAAAAGGATGTGATGAATGAGATATATGTGATGTATGAGATTGATCATGTTCTTGTAATAGGAATCACGACTTGCATGTCGATGAGTATGACAACCGGCAGGAGCCATAGGAGTTGTCTTTATTTTTTGTATGACCTGCGAGTCATTGAATAACGCCATGTAAATTACTTTACTTTATTTCTAAACACGTTAGCCATAGAAGTAGAAGTAATCGTTGGCGTGACAACTTCATGAAGACACGATGATGGAGATCATGGTGTCATGCCGGTGACGAAGATGATCATGGCGCCACGAAGATGGAGATCAAAAGGAGCAAAATGATATTGGCCATATCATGTCACTATTTGATTGCATGTGATGTTTATCATGTTTTACATCTTATTTGCTTAGAACGATGGTAGCTTAAATAAGATGATCCCTCACAGTAATTTCAAGAAAGTGTTCCCCCTAACTGTTCGTTGTTTCGAAGCACCACGTGATGATCGGGTGTGATAGATTCTAACGTTCGAATACAACGGGTGTAAGCCAGATTTACACACGCAATACACTTAGGTTGACTTGACGAGCCTAGCACGTACAGACATGGCCTCGGAACACGGAAGACCGAAAGGTCGAGCATGAGTCGTATAGAAGATACGATCAACATGAGGATGTTCACCGATGTTGACTAGTCCGTCTCACGTGATGATCGGACACGGCCTAGTTGACTCGGATCATGTTTCACTTAGATGACTAGAGGGATGTCTATCTGAGTGGGAGTTCATTGAATAATTTGATTAGATGAACTTAATTATCATGAACTTAGTCTAAAATCTTTACAATATGTCTTGTAGATCAAATGGCCCACGTTGCCCTCAACTTCAACGCGTTCCTAGAGAAAACCAAGCTGAAAGATGATGGCAGCAACTATACGGACTGGGTCCGGAACCTGAGGATCATCCTCATAGCTTCCAAGAAAGATTATGTCCTAGAAGCACCGCTAGGTGAAGCACCCATCCCAGAGAACCAAGACGTTATGAACGCTTGGCAGTCACGTGCTGATGATTACTCCCTCGTTCAGTGCGGCATGCTTTACAGCTTAGAACCGGGGCTCCAAAAGCGTTTTGAGCAACACGGAGCATATGAGATGTTCAAAGAGCTGAAAATGGTTTTCCAAGCTCATGCCCGGGTCGAGAGATATGAAGTCTCCGACAAGTTCTTTAGTTGTAAGATGGAGGAAAACAGTTCTGTCAGTGAGCACATACTCAAAATGTCTAGGTTACACAACCGCTTGACTCAGCTGGGAGTTAATCTCCCGGATGACGCGGTCATTGACAGAATCCTTCAATCGCTTCCACCGAGCTACAAGAGCTTTGTGATGAACTTCAATATGCAGGGGATGGAAAAGACCATTCCTGAGGTATATTCAATGCTGAAATCAGCAGAGGTGGAGATCAAAAAGGAACATCAAGTGTTGATGGTGAATAAAACCACTAAGTTCAAGAAAGGCAAGGGTAAGAAGAACTTCAAGAAGGACGGCAAGGGAGTTGCCGCGCCCGGTAAGTCAGTTGCCGGGAAGAAGCCAAAGAATGGACCCAAGCCTGAGACTGAGTGCTTTTATTGCAAGGGAAGTGGTCACTGGAAGCGGAACTGCCCCAAATACTTAGCGGACAAGAAGGCCGGCAACACCAAAGGTATATGTGATATACATGTAATTGATGTGTACCTTACCAGTACTCGTAGTAGCTCCTGGGTATTTGATACCGGTGCGGTTGCTCATATTTGTAACTCAAAACAGGAACTGCGGAATAAGCGGAGACTGGCGAAGGACGAGGTGATGATGCGCGTCGGGAATGGTTCCAAGGTCGATGTGATCGCCGTCGGCACGCTACCTCTACATTTACCTACGGGATTAGTTTTAAACCTCAATAATTGTTATTTAGTGCCAGCTTTGAGCATGAACATTGTATCAGGATCTCGTTTAATTCGAGATGGCTACTCATTTAAATCCGAGAATAATGGTTGTTCTATTTATATGAGAGATATGTTTTATGGTCATGCCCCGCTGGTCAATGGTTTATTCTTAATGAATCTCGAACGTGATGTTACACATATTCATAGTGTGAATACCAAAAGATGTAAAGTTGATAACGATAGTCCCACATACTTGTGGCACTGCCGCCTTGGTCACATTGGTGTCAAGCGCATGAAGAAGCTCCATGCTGATGGACTTTTAGAGTCTCTTGATTACGAATCATTTGACACGTGCGAACCATGCCTCATGGGTAAGATGACCAAGACTCCGTTCTCCGGAACAATGGAGCGAGCAACCAACTTATTAGAAATCATACATACTGATGTGTGCGGTCCAATGAGTGTTGAGGCTCGCGGTGGCTATCGTTATGTTCCCACTCTCACTGATGACTTGAGTAGATATGGGTATGTCTACCTAATGAAACACAAGTCTGAGACCTTTGAAAGGTTCAAGGAATTTCAGAGTGAGGTTGAGAATCAACGTGACAGAAAAATAAAATTCTTACGATCAAATCGTGGAGGGGAATATTTGAGTCACGAATTTGGCACACACTTAAGGAAATGTGGAATTGTTTCACAACTCACGCCGCCTGGAACACCTCAGCGAAATGGTGTGTCCGAACGTCGTAATCGCACTCTATTGGATATGGTGCGATCTATGATGTCTCTTACCGATCTACCGCTCTCATTTTGGGGCTATGCTTTAGAGACTGCCGCATTCACTTTAAATAGGGCTCCATCGAAATCCGTTGAGACGACACCGTATGAATTATGGTTTGGGAAGAAACCTAAGCTATCGTTTCTAAAAGTTTGGGGATGCGATGCTTATGTCAAGAAACTTCAACCTGAAAAGCTCGAACCCAAGTCGGAAAAATGCGTCTTCATAGGATACCCTAAGGAAACCATTGGGTATACCTTCTACCTCAGATCCGAAGGCAAGATCTTGTTGCCAAGAACGGGTCCTTTCTGGAGAAAGAGTTTCTCTCGAAAGAAGTGAGTGGGAGGAAAGTGGAACTTGATGAGGTGATAGTCACCCCTTCCGAACCGGAAAGTAGCGCAGCGCGGGAAGATGTTCCTGTGGTGCCTGCACCAACTGGGGAGGAAGTTAATGATGATGATCATGAAGCTTCAGATCAAGTTACTGCTGAACTTCGTAGGTCCACAAGGACACGCTCCGCATCAGAGTGGTACGGCAACCCTGTCATGGAAATCATGTTGTTAGACAACGGTGAACCTTCGAACTATGAAGAAGCGATGGCGGGCCCGGATTCCAACAAATGGCTTGAAGCCATGCAATCCGAGATAGGATCCATGTATGAAAACGAAGTATGGACTTTGACTGACTTGCCCGATGATCGGCAAGCCATAGAAAATAAATGGATCATTAAGAAGAAGACAGACGCGGATGGTAATGTGACCATCTATAAGGCTCGACTTGTCGCTAAGGGTTATCGACAAGTTCAAGGGGTTGACTACGATGAGACTTTCTCACCCGTACCGAAGCTGAAGTCCGTCCGAATCATGTTAGCAATTGCCGCATTCTATGATTATGAGATATGGCAAATGGACGTCAAAACGGCATTCCTTAACGGCTTTCTTAAGGAAGAATTGTATATGATGCAGCCGGAAGGTTTTGTCGATCCTAAGAATGCTAACAAGGTATGCAAGCTCCAGCGCTCCATCTATGGGCTGGTGCAAGCATCTCGGAGTTGGAACATTCGATTTGATGAGATGATCAAAGCGTTTGGGTTTACACAGACTTATGGAGAAGCCTATGTTTACAAGAAAGTGAGCGGGAGCTCTGTAGCATTTCTCATATTATATGTGGATGACATACTATTGATGGGAAATGATATAGAATTCTTGGAAAGTATAAAGGCCTACTTGAATAAGTGTTTTTCAATGAAGGACCTTGGAGAAGCTGCTTATATATTAGGCATCAAGATCTATAGAGATAGATCAAGACGCCTCATTGGTCTTTCACAAAGTACGTACCTTGACAAGTTATTGAAGAAGTTCAATATGGATCAGTCCAAGAAGGGGTTCTTGCCTGTATTGCAAGGTGTGCAATTGAGCACGGCTCAATGCCCGACCACGGTAGAAGATAGAGAAAAGATGAGTGTCATCCCCTATGCCTCGGCCATAGGGTCTATTATGTATGCCATGCTGTGTACCAGACTTGATGTAAACCTTGCCGTAAGTTTGGTAGGAAGGTACCAAAGTAATCCCGGCATGGAACACTGGACAGCGGTTAACAATATCCTGAAGTACCTGAAGAGGACTAAGGATATGTTTCTCGTTTATGGAGGTGACGAAGAGCTCGTCGTAAAGGGTTACGTCGATGCTAGCTTCGACACAGATCTGGATGACTCTAAGTCACAAACCGGATACGTGTATATTTTGAATGGAGGGGCAGTAAGCTGGTGCAGTTGCAAGCAAAGCGTCGTGGCGGGATCTACATGTGAAGCGGAGTACATGGCGGCCTCAGAGGCAGCGCAAGAAGCAATCTGGATGAAGGAGTTCATTACTGACCTAGGGGTGATTCCCAATGCGTCGGGCCTGATGACTCTCTTCTGTGACAACACTGGAGCTATTGCCCTTGCCAAGGAGCCCAGGTTTCACAGGAAGACCAGGCATATCAAGCGTCGCTTCAACTCCATTCGTGAAAGTGTTCAAAATGGAGACATAGATATTTGTAAAGTACATACGGACCTGAATGTAGCAGATCCGTTGACTAAACCTCTCCCTAGAGCAAAACATGATCAACACCAGAACTCTCTGGGTGTTCGATTCATCACAATGTAACTAGATTATTGACTCTATTGCAAGTGGGAGGCTGTTGGAAATATGCCCTAGAGGCAATAATAAAATGGTTATTATTATATTTCCTTGTTCATGATAATTGTCTATTGCTCATGTTGTAATTGTGTTATCCGGAAATCGTAATACATGTGTGAATACATAGACCACAACATGTCCCTAGTGAGCCTCTAGTTGACTAGCTCGTTGATCAACAGATAGTCATGGTTTCCTGACTATGGACATTGGATGTCATTGATAACGGGATCACATCATTAGGAGAATGATGTGATGGACAAGACCCAATCCTAAGCATAGCACAAAGATCGTGTAGTTCGTTTGCTAGAGCTTTTCCAATGTCAAGTATCATTTCCTTAGACCATGAGATCGTGTAACTCCCGGATGCCGTAGGAGTGCTTTGGGTGTACCAAACGTCACAACATAACTGGGTGACTATAAAGGTGCAGTACGGGTATCTCCGAAAGTGTCTGTTGGGTTGGCACAGATCGAGACCGGGATTTGTCACTCCGTATGACGGAGAGGTATCTCTGGGCCCACTCGGTAATGCATCATCATAATGAGCTCAAAGTGACCAAGTGGTTGGTCACGGGATCATGCATTACGGTACGAGTAAAGTGACTTGCCAGTAACGAGATTGAACAAGGTATTGGGATACCGACGATCGAATCTCGGGCAAGTAACGTACCGATTGACAAAGGGAATTGTATATGGGATTGATTGAATCCTCGACATCGTGGTTCATCCGATGAGATCATCGTGGAACATGTGGGAGCCAACATGGGTATCCAGATCCCGCTGTTGGTTATTGACCGGAGAGTCGTCTCGGTCATGTCTGCATGTCTCCCGAACCCGTAGGGTCTACACACTTAAGGTTCGGTGATGCTAGGGTTGTAGAGATACTAGTATGCGGTAACCCGAAAGTTTTTCGGAGTCCCGGATGAGATCCCGGACGTCACGAGGAGTTCTAGAATGGTCCGGAGGTGAAGAATTATATATAGGAAGTCCAGTTTCGGCCACCGGGAAAGTTTCGGGGGTCACCGGTATTGTACCGGGACCACCGGAAGGGTCCCGGGGGTCCACCGGGTGGGGCCACCTATCCCGGAGGGCCCCATGGGCTGAAGTGGGAGGGGAACCAGCCCCTGGTGGGCTGGTGCGCCCCCCCTTTGGGCCTCCCCTGCGCCTAGGGTTGGAAACCCTAGGGGTGGGGGCGCCCCCCACTTGGCTTGGGGGGAAGCCACCCCTTGGCCGCCCCCCCCCCTGGAGATTGGATCTCCCAGGGGTCGGCGCCCCCCAGGGCCCCTATATATAGTGGAGGGGAGGGAGGGCAGCCGTATGACAGCCCCTGGCGCCTCCCTCTCGCTCCCGTGACACATCTCCCTCCTCCCGTAGCGCTTGGCGAAGCCCTGTCGGAATCCCGCTACTTCCACCACCACGCCGTCGTGCTGCTGGATCTCCATCAACCTCTCCTTCCCCCTTGCTGGATCAAGAAGGAGGAGACGTTGCTGCTCCGTACGTGTGTTGAACGCGGAGGTGCCGTCCGTTCGGCGCTCGGTCATCGGTGATTTGGATCACGACGAGTACGACTCCATCAACCCCGTTCACTTGAACGCTTCCGCTCGCGATCTACAAGGGTATGTAGATGCACTCCTTCCCTCTCGTTGCTAGTAAACTCCATAGATGGATCTTGGTGATGCGTAGAAAATTTTAAATTTCTGCAACGATCACCAACAGCTACCTCCCCGCGTCATCCTACTGTTTATTTTTTTCCAATAAGAGCAACTGCGATGAGAAACATCCAAACGCGGGAAGAAAAGACAGTGACAACCCCGAAAGAGTGAAACGAATGAACCAAGAAACACGGTGATCGAATAAAAAGTTCCAACATAATTATACATAGACTCATATATGAAAGATAAACATCATGACTGGTGCGACTACTAGCATACATGCAACGATACATCATGACTCATACAACTACATCCGTACATCACATGACCACTGCGGATACTCACACGCTCTAAGACTCTGCGGATGCTGCCGGATCCTCTCCTGAGTCAGACGCAGATCCTGAACTGACGATGCCAACCGAGACCTCCGGGTTAAAGGTAACACGACGACGCTACCTCGAGGGCTCTCCCTCAGGGGTAGGCCCGGGATGAGAAGGGATCATGGGAGCTGCGGGGGTAGCAAGAAGAGATGCCCACTCAGCTGGAGCACTGTGTGGGTTCACTGTCGAGGTGCCCGAGCTACTCGGGGGAGTAACCGAAGAAATAGGTGAGCTAGAATTGGGCACAATATAAGGAGTAAATCCCATAGAGGGTGGAGTAGGGTAGGATCTAGCAGCGGCTAAAGCAGAACGAGCACGATTCAGCTCTCGAGCCAACTCGTGAATCGGAAGATAACTAGCAGTGATATATCAAGAAAGGTGACTAGTGTCACTATCAGACACTGGATCAATGGAAGGAAAGCGAACACGACCATCATCGTGAAAAGATGGGTAGAAGCGAAAACCTGGGTGGTTCTGCATCCAAGCCTCAGCATAGCGTAACTCAACAAGAATCTCGAATGCAGCATACTGGACGGCCTGAGCGGCGGTGGATGCATAACCGCTCCGAGAGGTACGAGTGTAAGAACCCACTGACGAACTAGTATGCAAATTAACCACTGCGTGATACTCATACACGGAGTTGGCTAGACACTCCCGGTACACCTGATATGCTGGGTCATCATCGTGAGGGTATAGTCAATGCCACATGCTACAAAGAAGATGCGGTGAGGTGTACGGCATCAGCTGCAACTGACACAGATACGGCACCGGAGCCATCCACACTCACAACCATTAGCGGGTTAGAAATTAAAAAATAGAACGAGTGCATGTAATGCAACAATCAGCTATAAACACTACCGGCACTCAACTTTTACTCTAACTACCGTCCAGTTAACACGTCGGTACTCTAGCGTGTCCTATAGTCAGCGCGGCTCTGATACCAAGCGTTGTGGCACCCCGGCTCAGAGCGACCGGTTTACCTTGCATTGCCAACCCAGAGATCATGTCTTCTGGCAACACACAACATCTTGGTATAGAAATCACCGCTTTATTGAAACTAGCGGAAGCATAGTGTGACATTACATCAAGTTGCGAGGCCAAGCGGCACACTCGGTGCGGCTGAACAATATGTACATTATTTAGTGAACATAAAGGGGCCTCGAGCACGACAGCGGAACAACGACGTAGAGGGACTCCATAGCACAGGGACACCGATGTGGACACGGTCTAGCACGGCAGCACTCCGATCCAGTTAGACTTTCCTGAAATCTGGCATAACACTCCAGGTCAGTACATTGAATGTACTTGCAAGCTCACGGCAAACAGAACCATAATGACAAACAATATCATGACATTTAATCAAGTTAAATGCAAACAACATCATGCTACTCATGCAGTGAAACTAAACTTGTGCATCGAGTCACTCGGACTCTCTTACCAACAAGTTGCCTCGCAACCGAACAGTGCTCACGACGAAGCACAAACGGAACCATACTTGGTTCAGCTGGTTACCTCGTAACCAACAGTGATCACTCCCGGATCACAAGTGTTACCACAACAGTCAGTCTCACTGACATCATCATAATCCAACAAGTGCAATGCAAATTACTTAGTGTGCAAGATTTATTATTAAAAGTTGATCCATGGTGTGACTTGCTTACGAACTGGGCCCTTATCCGCGGGCGCGGCTATCGATAGATTAATACACTCTGCAGAGGTAGCGCACTTTATCCACACCACGGAACCAATGGTCTCGCACTCCCATTCGGGTGGACCAACGGCATTCCGACAGAACTCTCCCATTGCCATGACACTCTTACGGCCACTCCGACCAACTCCCCACTGGGCTTAGTCCTGGTTGACCGAGCCTACCAAAGGCAAAACAACCACCGTTGTGGCAAATAAACAGTCCCAAACGGGGACACGGTACCATAACAACAACAGGTCCACAAGGTTATGTCTGCTTACTGGGCTAGGGTAACGCATGCCCATAACCTTCCCTCGTTGAAGGCACCGACAAAAGGCATGACAACAGGACGACTAACGGCCTCCCCATAAAGGCACATGTGGTTGCACTTGTCAGCCCGATTCAGTGGCACCATGACCCGGCCAACTTTATATTCAAGTTCAATTATCACCAGGTTTAACTTGAAATAAAATGCTCGAGTCAATATATGCCATGCTTATGCAACCATATACCATGCATCACATATCACTTAGAAATAACAGATCAACCTCATTCAAAGTTCTACTTGAACAAACTCAACTTTCAACATTTCTGGTCCATTCTTACTTGTTATCTATACTCATCACTTTAGTTGGCATTAATCAAGTTAAACTCATTTTAGCATTTAGGAAAAAATAAGACCGATGATCCTATCACCATAGTCATGACAAATTTACTTAGATCAACTACTCAAGCTCTATCTCACTAGTTCAAGCATTCACTTCTATTAACTAGCATTTTAATCATGACAAACTAAATAACACAAGCATTATTTATTTTAATACCATATGCAATGAATAACATATAAATTCAAGTAGAAAATCATGGATATTGCAAAGACACCATGATAATGTTGTTGTGGCTTGTCTTAGTGCAGAGGAGCTTCACACTCCTCCTGGATGCCTTCAAGACAAGCTTCACCTTCTAAAAATAAATCAAATGAAAAAAAGAAAATATCAAGAACACTTCTGAAAATTACCAGAAACTCTGGGCAGCAGAGAAAAATCCCATCTTGGGTGTGCTGCTAGGATTTTCTAGTAAGAACAGAATGCAAAAAGAATCAACTCATTTGGACTTGTAGAATAAAAGTTACAGCTAGTCAAAGTTCTGGTCAAATTTGAACTAAATTTGAATTAAAAGAAAAACCAGAGGGTGTGACGTCGAAGGCGTAAACAGCCTGGGCGCCACCACTCATACCGCTTCGGCCGCGGCCTGAGTGGCTGACAGGGGGCCCCAGCGGTCAGGTCGGAGGGGCGGGAGAAGAGAAACAGGGGCGGGTGGTGCGGCGACGGCGCTTTCTCCGGTGAGGAGGGCTCGGCGACGAGATCTAAGAGGATAGGGTTCTATAGGAGATCGAGGCGCACCTACCCGTACCCGTAGCATGGCTAGGGGTGGCCGGACGGGATCGAAACGGAGCTCTCCAGCGGCAGCAGCGGGCAGAGCTTGTCGGAGATGATGGTTCCGATGAAGCAGGGCCAGCCCAGCAGCTCCAACGGCGCCAGCACGCACCAATGGGTCACCACGAACACGCCGGAGTGCTCGGTGGAGCTCGAGCGGCTCTGGAGAGGGAGGGGGCAAAGGACGGGGATCGCCGATGAGCTCGGGGCGGGGACGGCGGCCAGAGGCCTGCCCGGCCGGGCTGCGGCTCCCTACGATGGTGTGGAGGTGTGTTGAGTGTGTGTGTGTGGAGAGAAACGAGCTCGGGGAAGCTCTATTTATAGGCGAGGCCGAGGCGGGGATCGAGAGCTCGCCGGAGCTCTCTGGAGTGTCGCCCGACGACGAATGGCGTCAGTGAGAGGGGGAAGACGTCGGAGATCACGCGGAGGATGTAGACGAGCTGCAACGAGCACAGGAGCGCGGTACGCGATGAGCACAGGGGCACGGGCGCACTGTTGCCTTGGCCGCGCCGTGCCCGTGCTCACTGCGGCGAGCTCCGGCGTCGGCAAGCGCCAGGGTGGAGTTATGGAGGTGCAAACAAAGATGGGGGCGCGGTTTGGCAAGGTGCGATGGTCGGGGCAGCGAGCACGCGCGCAACAGAGACGCTGGTGCACCGCAGAGCGCGTCGACCGCATGCCAACCCCCTTGGACTCTCGTGGTCACCGCGTGAACTTTGGCATCAGGCTGAGCTAAGCGCAAACACCATGTCTGGCAGTTAGTCCTTAGTGGTTTTGGTCGTTTTGCACGGTTGGCTGGGTCACACGTGAACTATGGGAGTGGCTTTTTTCCTGGCAAGTTTCTGGACAGAAACTTGTGAGCTTCACTGAGAAAAATTTAGTGAGAATTAAAGGCTGTGCTTTGGGTTTTAGTAATCTAGGAAGGTAATCAAGCTCAGAAAAGATCAGCCCCAAAAGATCAAGCAAAAATATACTTGCTATGCAAAGTGATCATTCTGTCCAGAACAGAAATGATTTTCTGTAGCAAAAATATTACAAATAGTTATGCAATATTTTTTCTCAGGAAGGTGCCCTAGGGTTCAAAGAATATTTTTGAATTTATTCAGGATTTTAGGAGCAAGAAATCTAGGGGTTGCTTTGGAGCATACTTCTCTGAAGTGATTTTCAGGGAAGAAAATGAATATTTTTCTTTTATGAAAAATATTCCTTGGGCTTTTGTTGGAGTTTTTCAGAGAAGGAAAGGTGAGTTAGAGGTGGATGGGTCACTTGGGTGAAAATCAAGGGTAGGCCCAAGTGTTCAAGTCCATTTGAATTGATTCAAAACTCCAAATCCAAAGCAAATGCAAATGAAAGTCCGCAAAAAGAGAGACGGCAAATCCAGGCTATCACAATATACCGGACTGGATGCACAGACGTATGTGCCAAGAGGGAACGTTCCTGTGGCCCGACGAGGACGTCGGTTCCTCTGAGTGGGGGTGTATGTGATAGCCTGGCTTATTAGGGATGATAGATTACTCATATCAATAAGGAATTCCTTCTTTTCCGGGAGCCCATTCGGAAAGAACTCCAAAGTTAAGTGTGCTCAGCTTGGAGTAGTTTCAGGATGGGTGACCGACCGGGAAGTTGCTCCCGGGTGCGCACGAGTGAGGACAAAGTGCGCAGAAAAGACTAGTATTGATCTGTGGGGCCAGTCTAGATCCCGCCATGAGTAACGACCACCGGCAGGTGTGTCTGGGGCGTTACACTATGTCACATACCTTTCCTGGTCTGGGGGAAATCTTCTCAATGGCCGATGAACCGAAATGCACCCAACAACTAAACACGATGTCTTCAGATAAAGCAAAATAGTTCTAATGTGAGAGCACCTGCATTTGACACACGATAAAACACTTATCAGTTTATGACACACAAAATTGCCTAGTTTGACACATGATAAAATACTTTCAGTTCTAATGTCAGAATACCTGCATTGTGACAAGTTCTTAGAGTGCATAAGAAACAATGGTCTGCTATATGAAACAATGTCACTACAGAAGTTTCATGCGAAACAATTTGTCATCAATGAATGAAACAACATCAGGAAACCTAGGAGAAATAAAAAGAGAAACAACATCAATGCATATAAAACATTGGTTTGATATATATATTTCAGTTCTCTGAGCACCAAGGAAGAACTACTATTGACCAATGCATATGAAACTTGTGTAAAGCAACATCAATAGAAAAAAAATAATGATCATTTAATATTTACTAGCAAAAGAGCCTGGGCATTGCAATGGGAGGAAACAATACGACACGCCCCTAACCCAGTAATCATGACTACAGACCACAATAGATCCATGTCCTTTATTTGAACCGACATCCCATCTATGTTGTCTCCCCCCCCCCCCCCCCCTCTCTCCAAAAGATGAACATCAACTTTCTTTTTTCCTTGTGATGTTTTGCCGCGGCATGCATGTGTGGTTATTGATGTTTTTGTGGTTATTGATTAAAATTACATCATAAATAGAATTTTCAAATGTTAAATAGGTAAAATAACATCATATTCAGATTGTACACATCGCTATTGATTAGAATTACACCATAAATATGATTTTTTTTAAATGTTAAATAGGTAAAAATGACATCATATTCAGATTCTACACATTTTTCTAATCAAATTTCGTGTATACCAATTTAAAATTGGAGTTATGGTTTACAAGATATTTTTAAAGCATTTGTCACTTATAGTTGAACTATGGTTAATTATAGAAACGACAGGGGGTTTTATTGAAAAATATAAAAAAAATTCTTTTTTACGTAAGTCCGGACTGCGAGTTTATTTCATGAAAACATAGCGGGGTTTCTGAAAAAATACAAAAAAAGCGATTCGTTTTTGTCACTTAAGTCCAGACTATGAGTTGATTTCAAGAAAACACATGGGGTTTTTTGTAAATAGAGCGACAGGCGGCCGGAAGCGCTACTCCCTTTATAGATAGAGATTCTAAACCACTAATCATTTCTTAAATTTCTTTCATTTTTTAATATCCAACAACGATGCATCAATCCTACCTCCTTCTGGACAGATTGGCTGGTCCAAGATACAAAAAACATAATGATCTGATAGAAGAAGGCGGTTCTGACGTTCAACCTCATTGGGGTGGTAAAGGCATAATTGGAGATATATATAGAGGTTGTTGTCACTAGAGGGGCGGAGCTTGGATCTTGAGCACTGGATGGAGGGGGTCAAGGGCGTCGCTTTTGTTGCTGGTGGAGGACGCGAGGCACTAGATCTTAGTCGTCGGCGATGTCGTTCGCTCGAGCCATGGTTTTCCTCTCCGACCTCTGGGGTCGTGGTTTTCCTCCCTGTGGAAAGGACGAGGGTCGGGCAGGGTTACTCCCCGAATGACGCGGTCCAAACTGACGCGATCGATCTCCCTGGGCCAACTAGGCTTGTGGTTCTCCGACCCGAGAAAATAGGGGATCCCTTGCATCCAAATGAGGCCTCGGTGTAGCTAGATTTTCTCCGCGTATCAGTGTATCCCTAGGTAGCTAGAACACTTTGGAGATCCTCAAAAGAAAAAAGCTAGAGAGTAGAACACTTTGCCTCAAAAAGAAAAAAGTAGCTAGAATACAATACTTGGTTCTAACCTTATTATCTTGAAATTTAAAATAACGTAAACATCGATTATATTGTTGGACACGTACCGCCAGAAGAGATTCCGGCGAAAAGTGCCTTTTAGGAGCATATGCATATGATGATTGGATTGCGGTTGCAAGGCGTTAGTTTCTAGTAGTACTTGCGAATCTTATCAGCCGTCCTTCTGCAGTAGTAAAATCGACCAAGCAAAGCATATGCATGCACCCATCGATCCATGCAGACCAGTCGACATTAAATTAACTGTGTCCTAATATATACTTATAGTACACTTGAGATGCTGCATCAGTAATACAGTATAGTTTTAGCAGGCCAAGAAGGGATGGGTCCCTGGTGATCCTTATTCTGGAGACAGGGCACGGTCATGAGAAGAGATGCTCTCCCTACCTGTAGTCCCATACACGCATACTAAAATTTACACAAACTAATTAGTGGTACCGAGTACTTGGTCATTAGTTGGCGACTATAAATAGCATCGGTACTAGTCCAGTAGTCCCACGAGTTGATCAGCCATAACCAAGAAGGAGGAGGAGGAGGAGGAGATCAATGGAGGTGCACTGCAGCAGCAACATGGAGGAGAACAAGCAGCATAGCTGGAAAAAGATGTCAACTGCAAAGCAGTACAAGGACGGCCGGCCGCCGGGCAAAGAGACGCCGGAGAAAGGAGGAAGCCAGGGGCGGAGGAGAGAACTGAGGCGGTCGGCCTCGTTGCCGGTGCGGGTGGCGAGCGCGGCGAGGGAGCAGCGGGCGAGGCTCTACATCATGCGTCGCTGCGTCTCCATCCTCGTCTCCTCCTGCTGGAAGAACTACCCATAAATTATCTTCTGTTTCTGGGCCTGGCCTCGTAGTCTGTAGTACTTCTGTCTCTTTTTTCTGGACTTTCCTTTGCCACTACATATGGCCCTGGTGACTTCAAAGAGATGGGCCTAGATCTTACCACTTGTAATTCGGCCATCCAGAAAGTCAGCCCTTTCTAGGGCTGCCTCGTTCCTTTTTTTATTTATTGGGAAAAGTGTATAGAAGCGCAAAGAGGAAATTCAATGTAAAACGACCGCTGGCCTCGCTCCATTGTTGTTACTAGCGAGCTCGTGCGTTGGAACGGGTGAAAAAAATCACACGTCTCTAACATAATAATTATGACTGAAATCCCCAATAGATTAGCATACATTACATCTATGTTGCCGCTTATCCTTCTTTCCACCCTCGTCGACGGCGGCATCAGTGCTCACACAATTATAACACATTTGAATGTGGTCCATTCTAAGGTGTCTATCTCCACATAAGATGAGAAATCTGCTTTCTTTTTCACATTGGAGGTTCTGCCGAGGCGTGCATCTGTGGTTGTAGATGGTTTCTTTCGTCTCCAAACTGATTATGTTGAGGTGTTGATTTCAAATACGGATCTACACCAGTACGAAACAAAGACGGATCGTGCGCTATTGATTAAACCGTAAGTAGCATCTAAAAAAATGTTTAACTGGTAAAAACAACACCATATTTAGATTCTACATATTTTTCTAATCAACTTTTATATATAACATGTGAAAATTGAAGTTAGGGCTTAAGAGATATGAATTTTTTTTAAAGCATTTGAATTTGTCAAAAAAGTATTATTTTTCAGATGGACTGTGGGTTGATTACTAATATATCAGAGCTTTTTTTCATAAGTAAAATATTTTCTGGACTCACTTAAAACAGGACCACGGGTTAGTTAACCGAAAGGTCAGTGAGTTTTCTTAAAAAAAGGCGAACACTTTTTAGTCTCATTTAAAATAGGACCCCGAGTCGATGTCTGAAAACAACAAGCGGTTTTCTACAAACATCGCAACAGACAGGAAGAAGCACTTCTTCCTTTATTAGTGGCTACAAATTTATTTCCCCATTCACTTGGACTCCGACCTTCGTAGAAACGACTTCTCTAGAACTTTTGCTCAAAAAGATTCGTAGCTTTCTCACACAAGTTGTGGTAAAAGCAAACTCTCAACTAAGGTCGGCCTTTTTGGCTTCTATAGTATGAGCTTATTATCTGATCTGCCTGGTGAAAAGTCTATAAAGCTTTTGATTGTAGTTACATTCTGATTAAATGATATTGAGTTATTTCATACTGTTTTACCGCAGATCTGAAAACAAATCGAATTCCCAACATCCTAAGCCCAAGGAGCTAAAAATGATGATTGGCAATACACATGTTTAACCAAATTATTTACTGAAATTAACAATTAGGAACTTTTCAACTGCAAAGAGAACATACATGACGTCTAAGATAATATACCATTATAAATGGGAAATTATAACTGGCAATGTCAGTTTCTTGGGCCTCGCGGCGAATGCCCTCAAAGTTGTTTGACCACGATCGAACGAACGACAATCTTTTTGGGGAGCGTGGTAATTTTTTTGCTTTTTTTGTGGTACCTCGCAATTTTCGCCTTTGATCATGGCAGATCCTACCTAGTTGCCATGACAACTTTAGTTGGTCTGGCGTGGAAGTTCGATGTTCGCTGCGAAAAACACTCCCAAAAGTACTTTCCCAAGATATTGTGGTCCTTAAAAAAATCCATGTATTTGATACGTAATTAGCGAAAACATATTTAATTTTGTGAAGGAAATATTTTTATGTTGAAACAAAAAATAGTTCTTAGTTTCCAGTGACACGCAAATACAAAGATAGCAACCAAAGTTGTATCGTGAAAACGGTAGCATATCTAAAAGGCGAAAATTACTCATACAAAGGATGTTGGAATACCCGTGTCTTGGGGGCATTCTTGCTAGCGAGTGCCCTCTGCGTCGTCTGATCCGCACACGCCTCGCGTCGATGCCTACCTGGTGCCCTCCCCGCCATCCAATAGGGCGAATGCGCTCCTCACAGGGCCCGGGGCATCTGGGGTCCGTGACACATGGCCCCATGGCATGTGCGGGGCCGCCCCGTCTACCGCTTTTTGCTCTCGACCTGAGTCTGCCGTTTCGTTGACATGTGTGGCATGTCAAATGTTTGGGTTATCGGGTAGAGGTGACCATTGTGCGTGCGCGTGCTGGGCGGCTTGTACGTCTTTCTTGGACTCCGCCTCGCTATCCCGCTCAACACCCGACTAGTTCTTCGGGCCGGCGTGTCTGAAGACATTGCAAAGCCGACATCTTGCTGGTTGGATAAGGTGGGTTCGTTCCTTTGGTCCATGCTCGGCTGTTTCCCTTTGGTTCCTGCCTATCCGCCCATCTGGTCCTATCCGACCGGTGTCCGGATGGATCTGTGTTCATTCCGTCCGAATGGTTTTATCCGGCAGTTGCCCGCAAGAAGTTATGTCTGTTCCGTCCGGCTTGTCATATCTGGTCGATGTCCGCATGGAGCTTTGTTCGTTCTATGTTTCTTTGGTCGGTAGACGGCCATGTATCCCCTCACTTACCCCTGCATAAATGTTGGTTTACCGACGAAGAGGAAAATGGAGCTAAAAGAAGCATGTTCTGGTAACTCCATTATTTATTGAAGAAGAACGGAACGTAAACTTATGATGCATCACAAAATAATGCAGGAAGCAAGAAAAATTGTTGTGCACTAGCAGCAACTAGAAAAAAAAGTTGAACCAAGTTTCCCAAAATTAGCATGCGTATGAAGCATTATCAAATTACCTATGAAGCAACTAAATTTAAAATAAAACAAAAGAATTATGTCTATAAACTAGTCTTGCTGCATTGAAAACAAACAGTTAATTTTTTTAAAAATAGATTGAGTCAAGTGCCTATCACAATGGAAGAAAATTATTCTATCCATGGAAGCATAGTTCGTTGTGGTGGAAGCAAATAATTACATTTCAAATTCTCCTACTCAGCTATCCTTGTTGCAAAGAAAAATACGAAGCAGAAAGCAGGGAGATCCTATTCGCCGCATTCTGCGGCAAGCAGACCTCGCTTCGCACAGGGCGCGCCCGACTGGGCCAGCCCATTTCGAGTTCAACAAAGCGAGCTGTCGGGCAAAAAAATGACAAAAATATTACTTTGCCCGAATTGGGATTCGACCATCAGACCTACTAATTGTGAATGAATCATGCTAACCAGTGCACTCACTAAACCTTCTTGGCATAATACGCAGATTGAACCATAAAGTATTACATTTACCGGCGTAAACTAAACATTACTTAAAAATTGGAAACAATATTGAAAATTTCGAACACTTTAATTAAGTTACAAAATAATTTTTAACTAACGCGAACGAATATAAAATTCCTCTTCATATTTTAAAACTATGAAGAAATTTTAACTTCCCAAACATTTTCTGAAAATGTGAAAAAAATCGAATTTTATAAACAAAACTTGAATAATGGAACATCTTCTAAAATTATAGACAATTTATTTAAAATAAGAACATTAATAATTTTTCAGAACATTTTCCAAAACATGAACATTTTCCAGAATTCCAGAATATGCTTTGCAAATGTGAACATTTTTTGAATTGGTGAACAAAATTTGAAAACAGGAACAACATTTTAGATTCAGAACAAATTTTTTAAACTGAGAACAATTGGAAAATACTGAACATTTTTGGAAAATACGAAAATTATTTATATAGGTGAACAAAAAATTGAAATGGAAACTTTTTTCTGATCCTTTGAACATTTTTCGAAAACATGAACATTTTTTGGATTGGTGAACAGAATTTAAAAACAGAATAACTTTTGAAATAATTGAACCAAAATTTAAAAACAAGAATTTTTTAAAATTTGTGAACAATTTTTTAAAACAGGATCAGTTTTTGAAATCCCGGTCCATAATTGAAGAGTTCTGAATTTTTCAAAGAAAACACTCCAAACTTTTTAAATAATGAGAACATTTTTTTAAATGCCTGAACATTATGCGAACATATTTTATGTTTTTGATTTTTTTTGTTCAAAATTCCCCAAAAATGTTCTCGAACCAGAAATTTGTTCAAAAAAAATCAGAAAAATGGTCTATATTTTAAAAAAGTGCGTATATTTTCTGAACATTTTCATAGACAAGAACATTTTTTTGCATATGCAAACAACAAAATGAAATTGCAGAAAATGTTTTTGAAAAACGTGAAATATTTTTTGAAGTTGCGAACAAATTATGAAATTCCGACAAAATTTAAACCACAATTATTTTTTGAATTTTTGACCAAATATTTGAAAATAGAAACACAAATTACAAACAAAAATTGAAACCGCGAATATTTTTTGAATTTGTGAACAAATATTTGAAAATGGAACTTCATGAAATATCTAAGAAAAATTTGAAACCACTAACATTTTTTGAAATTCCTGAACACTTTTTCAAACTCGAACATTTTTTAATTTCAGACCAAAATTTGCAAGCGCGAACATTTTTTGCAATTCTGGAAGTTAGTTTTTTTGAAAATATGAATGTTTTCTAAATTAGTGAACAAATTTTGAAATAAATGAACATTATTTCAAATTCAAAACATTTTTGAATTTTTGAACATATTTTAAAACAATGGGACATTTTTTAAAATCTGTTTTTTGGAAAAAGATAATATATACTTGGAAAAGGAAAGAATAGTTGAAAATGAAAAAAACAGCAAAAGGAAAAGAAAAAAAGAAAGAAAATAAACAGAAAACCGAAAAACCAGCGAGAAAAAGAAAAAACCGGTTCCCAAAACCAGAAAACCCGGTTGGGAAACTCTAGAAGGTTCCCAAAACTGGATATGCTGCATCACGTTAAATGGGCCGGCCCAAGTCGTCGCTCGATCGGCAGTGTGTCTTTCTGGAAGGTCGACAATTTGACACAACGTGTGTCAAATAGGATATTCCCAGAAAGCATGTAGGCGGATGGAGTACGAAGAGTATGGCAGATCACATTTGCTTGACAGAAGGGTAGCAACAATTAGCAGAGATCCAACATCTAACCACCCAGGCCCACGTTCCACGCACGTCAATATCCACTAGTCCAACGGCGAACAGTCCAACAGACGCGGGAATAGTTATGACCACGCAACCAGTTAACGAGGCAAATTAGCTAAATTCACGAACAACCTAACTAGTGCATTGGACGTCTATCATGCTTCTGGTCGAATGGCCATAGGAAGTCAAAAATCAGCAGTCTGATGGCTAGTGGTGCCTTTGGATATAAACTCTTATACTTACCTCTTTTAACAGCTTCTTGAGCATGGACCATCGATCTACATTAGGAATCTCATTGCTTCTCTAATCAGGCTTGTTTTAGACCTAAGCCTTCATATATATGGTTCTTGAGTTATCCATAAGGCAACTTTGCATTTTCCTTTTTGTAACATCTCAAGCTGAAAATAATTAAGATGTATCTATAGATTGCAAAGGTGCAAATTTATAAGATAGAACGTAATTTTTTAAGTCGTTTACTCTCTTGTTAATGTGTTCTTTATCTTAGAAAGCTTCTACAATGAATAGCAATGTATAGAGTGTGTGCCAACACATCACACTGATTCATCTATAGAAGCTTATGTGGGAAGGCCAAGATGTTATCCTCCTATCCTTTTGGATGCCATGTTGTCCAGGTTATTAGTTTGGGCATTGCACTTTTAACTGGTTTCTATTTTATGAATTTTTAATCTGAACATTAGTTTGTTCCACATGTGACCTAGAAAATGCTGGAGTTCAACAAGGATCCGCAAAATTATGCATGTGTTTGTCACGGAGATTCTCGATTGCGTAAATGAGCTGTCGATAGATCCTTATGGAAACTACGTTGTGCAAGTAAAATGGAATGTTTTAATTGATGAAAAATTGTCTCATCTAAACGTACACATTACATGTGTTTTATGGACATGTTATAGTCCATTGTGGAGCATGGAGGGCCTCATCATCGACAAACTATTGTGCTAAAATTTGCCGGGCGAATAGTACACATGAGCCACCAGAAGCACTCTTCCAATGTCATCGAGAAGTGCCTAAAGTACGGCGTCTACCATGATCGCAATGTGGTCATAACTGAAATCCTCTCATCGGCGGTGGTCAAACTGATGATCTTCTTCTGGTCTCTTCTTCGTAAAATCTTACCACTTTTACCCTACATGCCTAGCAAGAATACATAACTGGTCATAAATTGTCGTCTGGTCATGCAGGGTATGATAACCCACCAGTATGTTAACTATGTCGTGCAAAAGATGATTGAGGTGGCGGTTGAGAGGCAATTCAATGTGATCATGGATGTGGTGATATGCAACAAGGGCATGTTGGTCAACTACACGCATGGGAGGCATGTCATTGCACATGTTGAGAGACTCAACGCCAGGCCAGGGTTCCCTAACTCCCTTCCACCAACACCATCCCAATCCGTCTAGCTTTTATTTTGATGTTCTTTCTTTAGAAAAGTTTGCTTTGTGTGTATCTCTTATTCTCCCTTCTGTCCTGGAGCAGTTGTGACTCGCAGCAATTAAACTATAGTGAAACTAGCCGCTTTTGTTTCCCATTAGGTGAACTCTACTGTTTTTGCAAGAAGAGAAGTGACCTACAGTCTCCTTTGATCTTAATTAAGACTTGTCAGGTAGTCTTCCTCATGCCCCCCCCCCCTTAAGTTTTCCTACCCCACTTTGTTCTCTTACTCATGTAATCCTGAGATTTCCTCGGATCTGGTGGCAATAGTTGGGACCTTGGGGTCCAACGACCTTTATCTCTTGTAGAGCTAGTGAACTGTCAAGAGCTCTCTGCCATGTTCCCTTCCCTTTCACAGGCTCCAGATAGACTGCTCTCTCCCCATTCCACCGCATGTAGGTTCTCGGCCAAATCCCTTTAAGCTCACCGAGGGGCATCGGACCAACCACTTCTTGAGCGTTTGGCATGTGCGGATCCCTCTTAAGATTAAAATTTTTCTTTGGCAGGTTGTGTCTCCCGGCTAGTGGTCAGACCCTGAAACACAATGGTAATGTAGTCGCGGCTTGTTCTCTTTGTGGAGAGAACACAAACATGAAACACATACTCTTAAAAGGTGTCTTATCTAGATTTGTTTGGAGTTACTTTCTATCGTGGTTGAACGTAATCTGAAAACCAAATAACTTTGCTGATATGTTTGCTCTTATTGCAAATTTTTCGGGTGAGTTCATTAGTGTTTTTTGGACTGCCTTCGTGCGCTCCGTTCGTCTAATTCATAAATTTTTAATGTCAGACGCATATTCCCTAACCGGCCTTTTCTTTACCTAATAATAAAGCACGGATTGCTTCTACCATTCACTGACATCCTAATTACCCTAAAGAGTTGTCCTAAATTACCCACTATGCCACCATAAGTAATAAAACGTTTTGAATTTCTCTATCAAAGACGCGTCCGCTTCGTTCTTTTACAAAAGTAATACCCTTCAATAGCACACATAGACATGAACTGCACTGGCTGAAGCCTCTCTCCTTCACGCGCGTTTTTTTCTCCCTTTTCTGCAAGCGTGCGCCTCCACCTCCCGTGTTCATGGCCAGCCCATGTGTGGGGCATGATAACCCTTTTTCCCGCTTTTTACCCTTTTTATTGTATCTGTTTTTATTTTTCCTTCTTTAAATTAATTCAGGATTCCCCAAAATTCAAAATTTCGAAGAGTTGCAAATTTCTAAAAAAAAATTGTGAATTCAAAAAATGGTCGGAAAATCATAAAAAGTTCGCATATTACATAAGAATTCACGATTTTTAAAAATATATTCAGAAACAACATGTTCATGATTTTTAAAAAAGATCGTGTATTCAAAACATATTCGTTAATTTGAAAAATGTCCACAATTTTTTTACCATGTTCAGAAAAAATCGAAAAAATCATCAATTTCAAAATTAGTTCCCCAATTCAAAAATTGTTCGCTGATACAAAAATTGTTCATGAATTCAAAAACTGTTCATTCATTTCACAAAACGTTCGTCTAAACAAAATAAATGTTTGTGAATTTCAACCATATGCTTGTGGATTCAAAAAACTGTTTGCCGATTCAAAAGTTTCCAAAAAATGTTCACAAATTCCGAAATGTTCATGATTTCGTAAAATATTCAGGACTTTATACAATATGTTTGGGAATTTGAAAAAAGTTTTGATTTCAAAACATGTTAATGATTTCAAAAAAATTGAATTCCCAAAATATTCAAGAATTTGAAAGATATTCGCATATTAAAAAAGTAAAATTTTAAAAAGAAAAGGAAAATGAAAAGAAAAGAAAACCAAACTTGTAAAAAACATTAAACAAAGAAATTAAAATAAAATGGGAGACAAAAAGAAATGGTAAAAACCTAAAGTAATAAAAGTGAAAACTATGCAAAAAAGGTTCATTTCTCAAGATCGGTGTACTCTAAACTGCTGATACGAGGTTTATGTAAACCAGTGGATTAATGTTGATTTTCATATTATTTGAAATTATGCTTTTAAAGATTTTTTTAAGAATATCATGTTCTATTTTAGTAGTTCTTCATAAGATTGCTCTAGAATTTGGGCGGCTAGGTCTTTTATGTCTAGGATTTAATTAGTTTTTGGTAAGTATTTATATCTCTAGACGCTGGGAGCATTTCGTGGTCGACGGGATTAGTTTTACATGGACAACACGGCCATCAACAACGAGGGTGAGAAATAATATATGTGGCTAACATGGTGGGCCACCGTGTTAAAGTAGAGGACGCTTATATGTCTATTGAGCCATACTTATTTGGCTATGACATAATATTTTTATCTCCCAATACAACGCACGGGCATCTTTGCTAATGGTTGCCTATTCATAATGGTTGCCCTTCTACATCAATAGAGGCCGCTCGACAGAGCTGGGACGCCGACGCCATCTTGCCGATGATGTTTAAAATTTGTGCCTTTGAACTATCCGATTTTTAAGGAGCCCTTGAACTTGCTACTACGTTGTTGTTCGTTTGTGGACAAATCTTATCGGTTTAGTTTCGGACTTATAATTTTTCTTGACTGGTTTGGGATCAGACTGTGCGCTCCATCCAGTTCGATCGGGCAGAAGAAAAGAGATATATGGTGTTTGGATTTTATTTATTTACTTTTGCATGGTAATACGTGTCTCATTTATATCATAAGCCAAAATAACATCCCAAACACCCTCATACTGTATCATATACTCCATGTAGCTACACAGTTCACTCAGGTTTTGGATTCAGAAATATAAATACATGGTGATTGATAGCGATGCCTCATTCAGGTTGTGGTGGGCAGAATGTGATGAGGTATCGGTTGGCCTTGCAGCGGTTGAGGCTTGAGGCGTCGTCGAAGGCGTAGCTGTAGGCCCTGGGGCAGATGGCCTTGAAGAGGTGCGAGAACATAGTGGGCTTGCACGCCGCCGCCGTCCCGTACTCCCCGGTGCAGCAGTACTTGTCGCTGCCCATCGCCAGGCACGCGCTCCGGCAACCGGCCACCCTCCCCTCCCGGTCCCTCACCTCCAGCGCCGACGGGCAGCAGACGTTCAGGTCCGCCCCGCACGCCGCCACGCCGCACCCGCGGCCGCCACCGACCGGCGTCATGGACACCGGCGCGTTGAACCCGTCCACCAGGCTCACGTCGTAGAAGTGCATCGGCGACTGGGGAGTCCCCAGCGTCATCTCCACCACGGTGGCCGGGGTGGCGCCCGGGGCGCCCCCGCACCGCAGCACGCCGCCGCAGTCGCCCGTGGCGCACTTGCCCATGCCGCGCGGGTCGAAGGAGCAGCCCCGGCGCGGCCACACCCGCCCCGACCACCCTACCGGCACGTCGAAGGTGGTCTCTTCGCCGGGGCCGAGGTGGAAGCCGCCCGACTGCGGCGTGGCGTGGCCGGTGGTGCCGAGCATGGCCGGCCACACCGACTCGGCGCAGTTGTTCACCATGATGAGATGTATGCGACCATTTGCCGCAGCCGCCGCTGCAAACCATCAGACAAATGCATTAGGCGTACGCACATTACATCACCGTGTACATACTCTGCATTATATTGAAGTTGAAGAGCTAGCTAGATGATGATGCATGCTTACGACTACTAGTGATTGCCATGGAGATGATGGCACTGATGATGAGGAGGAAGAGCTTAGAGGAGGCCATGGCGTCTGCGCGTGTGTCTTGCTCTGAGCTCGAACTTGGAAGTGGAGCAGGGGTGTGGTGGTCTTACTCTTAAGTAGTAACCATATTGAAAATAATATTGCAAAGAAAACCTATGAGATTTGACAGTTGAACCACTTAATAAGTACTACTGCTACTTTGTTCCTGCATGAACCTTTATTTATTTGATATTCCTTCTTTCTTTCTCTCTTCCATGTCTGAAACAAACAAAAGTTTAAGCTCCAGTGCATTCAAGCTGCATTCTACTACTATACAGTTAGTTATCTGAACTGAAACTATGCTAGCTACTACCCTGCAAGCGTGCAATGGATGTTAAGAATTACACTCTAATGATCAATTCTTCAGGCTAGCTGGTAGATTAACTTGATCAGTGAGTGGGCTACCTGCAACTGCATCTACATAGCTTGTAGCCGACAATCATGTCAGGGAGATAGAGCAGACTCTAAAGGTGTACGTTCCCCTGCAAATACTAACTTTTCTTTTCTCCTTCTCCTTTGGGGATTGCTATCTTCTTCTTCCCTCAGGATCTATTCCTTGCTTGTGATTCGGGTTTCTTGCTTTATTTTCGTCTACTTGGCTACCTACTGTGCTGCAGATTTGGATAACTAACGAAAAGAATGAGACAGCGGTAGCCCCAGTTCGTGATCATTGGAATCTCTTTTGCTTTACTCATGTCGATCTTACGGAAGTGCGTGCGATCCCGCAACATATCAATTTGATTCATCACAAAGCACACATGATAAAGCATGTAATGTTGAGTAGTCCTGCTTTCCAAATCAGAAAGGCAGACTCTTCAACTCGATCTCACTGTCGCTCATGATGAGTCCCTTTTGTCTTTCCTTCAGACTGAAGAAGCGAGGATTATGGTTGAACACAACAACTGAACTCTGAAGACCCAATTCAGTTCTACCAGGCCAATTGCTCTGGTTTATAATGATAGATGCACATTACAGAACACATTTTATGAAATTATCCATAAAAAACATAGTAACACTGAACAACAACAAATAAGCGCGCACAACACAAATACATATGTGCGTGCTTGTACATACATGTATTACATAACGAATTGAAGAACATGTACACGGTAAGTAACTTTGCAGGATTAGCTGCATCACAGTTGAGAAATGGTACGTACTAACAATCAATGGTATTAATGAGCTTAACTAATTTGATCAGTTGTTACTCTTGTGTGAGGTCACTCTGCACGCATCTCCTGTATATGTGTGTAGGGTTTATCTATCTTCATGGGTCCAGTGCTGTTGGTGTTCCAAATAGGCGCCGACTGAGGGCTGACCTGCTGTTAACTGTACTGTCATGGTCAGTGCTCTCGAATGCAATCACTGAAATCGGACTCCCCTGCAGCTGGTCAGCAGTACTGTACTTGTGATATTGATGATGGTCCAAGCTTGTTTCAAGTGCTTTCATCATCTTGAAGCACTCGTCAGACTCATCGCCCTGTAGAATTTTAACACGTACGGGGTCAATTATTATATATACATCCTATAGGAAAACAAACAAACAAGAGTGTCAAGGGACGTTGTTGTGAATTTTTTTTACCAATCGACAGAGTGGAGGGATAATGAGATGGGCATGATCCTGCAGTAGGGCCACACACCTGAGTGCAGCGGCGGCAACCACAGAGGCGTCAAATCGGAGAAACGAGGGCTCTGCATGATGTACGTGGTTAAGACAAATTGAATTAGAGAAGGAAAAAGTTACTAGAGAAATGACAAAAATATAAGATTTTTTTAGGTCGAGTGATCTAAAAGATCTTAAGGGAGTGATTGATTAATCGATTTGCAGGTAGTAGAGTACCGGAGAGGGATCGGAGGAGGAGGCGGATGCAACGAGATCGATTGGCGGCGGCGGTGGTGGGAAGGGGGAGGAGGTCGAGGTAGGAGTATGGGGTGACGCAGGCCAGCCGCCATTGTAGCGCCTTGAGCAGCGTCAACTCCATGTCCCGGATGGTCGACGCCCGGAACGAATGACTCGTCACTTCCTCCATCTGCATGCCGTCGCGCATCCGACATAGTTAATTTATCATGCCGATCCAGGTTGATGCGTGCATATCTTGTACAGTACTAGTGATCACACGGCGCTTGTGATCGAATATAAAACCATGGATCGGATTCAGTAACAACGACACGGGTGCGCGTACGTACCCGCAGATCGTGGAGGGATGGTACGGTGACCTCGTCCAACTTGCATGCAACCGACAGGCACGCCACGCTCACCAGCTCCACCATCCATACCTCCCAGCTCTGCCATTTACATATGCATGCAACATTTTTTTTCCATCTATCAGCAAAAATAACCCCCCAGAAAACAAAATGCAGACATGAGATCAGTTAACAACATGGTAATTGCAGGACTGACCAGATGGCAGTTGATGGACAAGAAGCGGTCGACATAGTTGACCGCGTTGAACGCCGTCGCAGCCGCCAATCCCAACCGGCTAAATGCCTGCATATATATATTTGTATAGAAGCGAATAATTAAATTCAACAAAGCTAGAGATCGAAATTGGAAATGCAGGTAAACCTTAACCTCAAAGGGAAACGAACAATGCATATACTACGACACCGACAGAAACCGCATAGTTGACGACGTAGATAGATGATTTTCTCATCAATCAAATAAAAGAAAAAGGACGTACATAGACGATGTAGTGTACTGCTTTGGTCCTAGCGCTTGACACCCCGCCGTGCTGATGATGGTCGTGGAGGAGACGGTGGATGTAGGCAGACGATCCCACGGGTGCATAGCATCGCTCCCTGGCCTTGTACTCCATGGCCAGATCAACCACCTGCTGCACATCGTCAACGTCGCCGGATGATGCTGCCGGTGGTGGAATTGGAGTCGAGTCGTCGGCGAAAGGGTCTTCGTCGCAGTAGAGAATGATCCCGCTAGCACTCACACCGCTCGCGTCGTCGTCTTCCATCGGTGTCCCCGCCTGACTGCACATATGCATGCATGCACGGAGCAGTAGCGCCGCCGTCTCGTCGTGTAAATATACGATGGAGGAGCTACCTAGGTAGGGATGGAGGAAGAAGGCGACTAGCTAGGAGCAGGGTGGGGCGAAGTTAATGGAGTTGGACTCATGGACCGGGCGGGCGATGCACGTACGCACGTAGTGGATGGTGCCTGCCTTAAAAACCGCACGCCATGACGCGGCTGGTCACCAGCTGGGGTGGTTACTGCATGCATGCACGCATGCCTGCCGGACTCTCTCCCACTTGCATGCCTGTGAATCGTTTTTTCAGGTTGATTCATCAAATTAAACAAAAACAGGAGACAAATGGAAACTACTTTACGTACTTAGCATACAGCAGGTAGGCAAGATATATAGCGCGCTGAAATAAATGAAAATTGCAAAGCGATGGAACGCATGAGCGGCCCAAAATGTTTGGTGGATCGACGATCAAGCGTACGTACATCTCACGTGACCATACTAAGTGGCCGGGTCGGGAGCATCTCATACTGTAATGTACGTACAGCTATACGCATGCATAGGCCGACCGCACCTGGATGTACGCACCAATAAGTGCACCCCAAGCCCTCCCATTTCAATGCGGTGCATCCTGACACGGCAGTCAGTCAGCTTGTCAGTATCTCTGTCAGTGTAAGCAGTCCACCTGCGGCTGCGGCTGTAGCCGGAAGATCGATCGAGTAGGTACTGCTGAATCATGATTGAGCCATGATCGATCAGGTCTTCCTGGCTAGATTTAGATTTCGCCGTGGTTGCGATTGTAGAGTTTTTGTTTTTCTTCCGTCAAGTTTCTTTTTTCCAAGAAACCGGCGGGAGCACTCTCTTTCAAAGGACTCAACTCCAATGACATACTGCAAGATGTAATTCGGTCACTGGCAGGTGGACCAACCTGCTTTTAAACCCACATGTCAGTGGCTCAACTGTATACTGCACTACGCCAGAGATCCCTGTCCCTCTCGGTTGTCCGGTCTTCATCAAATTCACAATGATTTCGTGCTACGTCTACATGAAACTTAAGATGCCAGAGCCCAATGAAATCATCACAATTTCTGGCGCACCCCAAGACCGCGCTAGAAGGAGAGGTCATCAACCTGCCTTCCACGATGCAGAGGGCGATATCACCACAGATGAAGTAGCGCCGGCAACACATAAGATGCCTTGCCCCTACAAGGAGGAGTCGGTAGCCCGGATGGCTCCCATTGACCCGTTTGGCTCCACCTGCATGGCACCGGCTCAGACCGGCTAGAAGCGCAACGGAACACGGCGTTGACAGGCTCATGCAGGCTGATCAGTGCCACATGCGGAACACCAACCCAGTTGTGTCGCTGCTTATCTTAGACTTTGCTTTCAGTTATAAACGTTTTGTTCGTGTTATTCTTCCTTAGCTCGATCATATAGATTATGAATAAAGGTACACATCTTTCATGGCTTCCTTTATACATGATCGCTAACACATACACATAAAACATGCTGACCCCATGCGGTAGGCTTCGAGGAAGCGTTTAAGATCCACCTTTAAACCTGACTCGGGGGTTGCATCATAACAATGGACGCCTCCCCCGGTAGTCACGTTTAGGTGTTGGATCCTACGACCCTTCGAAAACCGCCAAGTGCCCGAGGGCTGCATCAAGGTACTGACTTCTGTTTAAAAAAAGGACGCATGCTTAAACCCAAACCGCCCTGTTTCTTTAGTTTTGTATCCTGAAAATTAAGTCCTATCCAGAAGTTGAGAAGCAAACCCTAATCCATCATGGATACCAGCCAAAGGCTAACACACGCAAGTCGGATCCCCAAGGGGCTCTTTTTCTATAAAATCCAAGCCACGGGCATGTGGTTTGGCTGGCAAGGGGACTTCTCAAGGCACACACGGGACATCACAAATACGAAATATGAAAGAGATAAATAAAATAATATAAAACAAAAGTGATATTACATTGTATCACGCTCAACCGAACCCATTACAATAATTTCCACTCTCACTCACGTTGAGAAGTTCGCAGGCCCCAACAACGTACTTAGCGTTTGCCAGGAGTTCATCAAAATCATGGCGGGTGTCGGGGATATACCCCGCGGTATGACCCGGCTGGAACTTGGTGTTTCATTGGTGACCCAGCAGATGTTAAGCCAGATGGTAAGCCCGCAGACGGTAAGCCAGACGGTAAGCCCGCAGATGTTAAGCCAGATGGTAAGTCAGATTGTAACAAAGTTGCCTGGGGTTAATAAGCCCGAGACATTAAGAAGGCCAAGACGTTAAGAAGCCCATGTAGAAAAGCCCATGATGAGAAGTCAGAATAGTTGAAGTCCTGATCCGAGTTGGACTCTACATGTAACCCGCCCCTTCAACTTATATAAGGAGGGGCGGGGCACCCCAAGAGGGACAAGTAAGAGGAAATAATCGTTAAGGCTAGACACAACTAGGAGAGCCGGTTTACGGCGACACCCTCATGAGCATAATGAGACCTAGCCACAAACAGCATGTAGGGTTGTTACCGGATGATGTTTCCCGGGCCCCGAAGCTGTCTAAACTCTTGTCTTGTGTTGCGTCTCTCGATTCCGATCAACCCCTCTCAAGCTACCACATAGATGCGTTGGCCTCACGACTAAGTCCTCACACTAGGACATCTGCCGTGATAATTCCACGACAGCGGGCTCCTGGCGAGGAGGCTTGGTTGCGACGAGCTCCTTCAGATTCACATCAAGAAAATGGGCTTGCACAAGCGCCAGCAACATTCGGGCTCCCTCGGAGGCACTGGAGAACTGCCACTCGTTGATACAAGCAGGACACTCCTGAAGCCTCGTCGTTTGGGGGGGGGGGGGTGATACGTCCATTTTGCATCATGTTTTCTTATTGTTATTTATAATGTTTTTTCCATAATAATGTTTTTTGGAGTAATTCTAATGCCTTTTCTCTCATAATTTGCACGGAACACACCAAGAGGGAGAATTCCGGCAGCTGGAAATCTGGACCTGGAAAAGCTACGTCACGCCACCTATTCTGCACAACTCCAAATGAGCTGAAACTTCACAGAGATTTTTTATGGATTATTTATGAAATACTGGAGCCAATAAACACCAGAGGGGGGCCACCAGGTGGGCACAACCCACCTGGGCGTGTCAGGCCCCCCAGGCGCGCCCTGGTGGATTGTGGCCTCCTCGGCCCACCTCCAGTGCCCATCTTCTGGTATATAAGTCATTTTGACCTAGAAAAAAAATAAGGAGGAGACTTTCGGGACGGAGCGTCGCCGTCTCGAGGCGGAACTTGGGCAGGAGCACTTTTGCCCTCCGGCGGAGCGATTCCGCCAGGGGAACTTCCCTCCCGGAGGGGAAATCATCGTCATCATCATCACCAACAACTCTCCCATCTTGGGGAGGGCAATCTCCATCAACATCTTCAACAACACCATCTCCTCTCAAACCCTAGTTCATCTCTTGTGTTCAATCTTGTTACCGGAACTATAGATTGGTGCTTGTGGGTGACTAGTAGTGTTGATTACATCTTGTAGTTGATCACTATATGGTTTATTTGGTGGAAGATTATATGTTCAGATCCATTATGCTATTTAATACTCCTTTGATCATGAACATGTTTATCATTTGTGAGTAGTTACTTTTGTTCCTGAGGTCACGGGAGAAATCATGTTGCAAGTAATCATGTGAACTTGGTATGTGTTCGATATTTTGATAGTATGTATGTTGTTATTCCCTTAGTGGTGTCATGTGAACGTCGACTACATGACACTTCACCATATTTGGGCCTAAGGGAATGCATTGTGGAGTAGCAATTAGATGGTGGGTTGCGAGAGTGACAGAAGCTTAAACCCCAGTTTATGCGCTATTTCGTAAGGGACCGATTGGATCCAAAAATTTAATGCTATGGTTAGAATTTATTCTTAATACTTTTCTCGTAGTTGCATATGCTTGCGGGAGGGTTAATTATAAGTAGGAGGTTTGTTCAAGTAAGAACAACACCTAAGCACCGGTCCACCCACATATCAAATTATCAAAGTAGCGTACACAAATCAAACCGACATGATGAAAGTGACTAGATGAAATTCCCGTGTACCCTCAAGAACGCTTTGCTTATCATAAGAGACCGTTTTGGCCTGTCCTTTGCCTCAAAAGGATTGGGCTACCTTGCTGCACTTTTGTTACTACTACCGTTACTTGCTCGTTACAAATTATCTTGCTATCAAACTACTCCGCTACTTACAATTTCAGCACTTGCAGGTATTACCTTACTGAAAACTACTTGTCATTTCCTTCTGCTCCTCATTGGGTTCGACACTCTTACTTATCGAAAAGAGCTACTATTGATCCCCTATACTTGTGGGTCATCAGGGGGATTCCAAGTCAGGAGCGAGGCTTGAATCATGGTAACAGAAGGTCCAACCACTACCAAGCTCGGCCGTATCATGTCCTCCAAGGTCGCCAAGTGGGGAAGCCACTCCTCGGCATCCTCGAGGCAGATCTCCGAAAGAGGAAATACAAGGCATAGAAGATTATCATTAGCCAACGTTCTATTGCAAAAAGCATAGTCAACTGGCAAAGGGCACAAAGCAAAATTCAAAGATCAAAACTTATGCCTCCCCGCGGCCTCTAGATGCTCACAGTGCTCTTGTGCTTGCTCGAGCTCGGCAACAGTTTCGGACCTCAACCTCCCAAGTTGTACCACCTCCTCCTCCAGTTTCCTGCAGATCACATTCCGGTTTTGCACCGACAACTCCAACGTGCCAACTTCATTGCAGAGGAGACCCTACTCTCCCTTGTAGAGCATAGCACGGGCCCACATGTCTTAGATGACCTCCTGCTCCGTCGCCACGGCAATTTCCAGGGCCTTCCTCAGCTTCTGGGCCTCCTCGTCCGCCCTACACGTGGCTTCTTGGGCCTCATCATGCACGCGTTGGCCGTCACTAAGTGTCAGCTAGAGCCGTGCGGCTTCCTCGGAGGTTGCAGGGTAATACACATAAGGAGCCAAAAAGAAGCACCAAGGATAGGGGACACAAAGAAGAACGTGTGCAAGGCGACTTATGAATGGCGTTGGCACGAACGCTCTAGGTTCTCATTGACCTGGTGCTGGCCCTCAAGTTGCTTCCGCAACTCAGCATTCTCAGAGGCGAGCTCACAGTTCCGGCCCGCGAATTCCCGTGAATCAAGCACATATAGAAGTAACATATCCGGGGGCTGAGAGAAAGATCACAGAGGATAACAAGACCTAAGCCCGATTTCCAGCATCAACCGTACCTAGTCTCGGGGGCCACTACTACCACAAAGCGACATTTTCAACAAAGTAAAGAAAATGGGCAAGGGTAAGAGCGTCTTACCGTGAGACCTGGCACCAACATGAGGAGCCTTCGGATAGAGGAGCAGAACACCTTCATGTCCACGAATGGCTCGTCCATGGCGGCCTTGGTCTTCTCTGGCACATTCGAATCCAGCTCACTCCCTTTTGGGAAAGAGGATGGTAGAGACACCACATCAGAGTTTGTCTCTACCCTCCTCTTCTTCCTCCGCCTCTCGCCCTGCATGTCGGCATCGAACATCGAGGCATCAATGATGAGCTCCACCAAAGACGCTAGGGCGGCAGGCCGAGCAGCAGGCCTCGCCCCTGCCACCACCACGGGTGACACCGAGGCGTCAAACCGCCAAGCCCGGGCTCTTCCGCGCTGATCTTAGCCAGGTGCATCATCCACGTGTAGCTCGGTGCCTACCCCACTCGCAGCAGGATAGGCCGAGACCAGGACCTCTGGGGTTGATGCTGCTACCTCTTGAGCACTGCGTTGGTTTTCCCTTGAAGAGGAAAGGGTGATGCAGCAAAGTAGCGTAAGTATTTCCCTCAGTTTTTGAGAACCAAGGTATCAATCCAGTAGGAGGCTACGCGCGAGTCCCTCGCACCTGCACAATACAAATAAATCCTCGCAACCAACGCGATAAGGGGTTGTCAATCCCTTCACGGTCACTTACGAGAGTGAGATCTGATAGATATGATAGGATAATATTTTTGGTATTTTTGTGATAAAGATGCAAAGTAAAATGAAAGCAAAGTAAAAAAGCAAAGGAAATAACAAAGTGTTGGAAGATTAATATGATGAAGATAGACCCGGGGGCAATAGATTTCACTAGTGGCTTCTCTCAAGAGCATAAGTATTTTACGGTGGGTGAACGAATTACTGTTGAGCAATTGACAGAATTAAGCATAGTTATGAGGATATCTAGGTATGATCATGTATATACGCATCACGTCTGAGACAACTAGACCGACTCCTGCCTGCATCTACTACTATTACTCCACTCATCGACCGCTATCCAGCATGCATCTAGAGTATTAAGTTCATGAAAACAGAGTAACGCCTTAAGCAAGATGACATGATGTAGAGGGATATGAAGGAAATATGCCCTAGAGGCAATAATAAAGTATTATTTATTTCCTTGTATCATGATAAATGTTTATTATTCGTGCAAGAATTGTATTAACCGGAAACATAATACATGTGTGAATATATAGACAAACAGAGTGTCACTAGTATGCCTCTACTTGACTAGCTCGTTAATCAAAGATGGTTATGTTTCCTAGCCATAGACATAAGTTGTCATTTGATTAACGAGATCACCTCATTAGGAGAATGACGTGATTGACTTGACCCATTCCGTTAGCTTAGCACTCGATCGTTTAGTATGTTGCTATTGCTTTCTTCATGACTTATACATGTTCCTATGACTATGAGATTATGCAACTCCCGTTTACCGGAGGAACACTTTGTGTGCTACCAAATGTCACAACGTAAATGGGTGATTATAAAGGTGCTCTACAGGTGTCTCCAAAGGTACTTGTTGGGTTGGCGTATTTCGAGATTAGGATTTGTCACTCCAATTGTCGGAGAGGTATCTCTGGGCCCACTCGGTAATGCACATCACTATAAGCCTTGCAAGCATTGTGACTAATGAGTTAGTTGCGGGATGATGTGTTACGGAACGAGTAAAGAGACTTGCCGGTAACGAGATTGAACTAGGTATCGAGATACCGACGATCAAATCTCGGGCAAGTAACATACCGGTGACAAAGGGAACAACGTATGTTGTTATGCGGTCTGACCGATAAAGATCTTCGTAGAATATGTGGGATCCAATATGGGCATCCAGGTCCCGCTATTGGTTATTGACCGGAGACGTGTCTCGGTCATGTCTACATAGTTCTCGAACCCGTAGGGTCCGCACGCTTAACGTTACGATGACAGTTTTATTGAGTTTTGATGTACCGAAGGAGTTCGGAGTCCCGGATGAGATCGGGGATATGATGAGGAGTCTCTAAATGGTCGAGACGTAAAAATCAATATATTGGACGACTATATTCGGACTTCAGAAAGGTTCCGAGTGATTCGGGTATTTTTCGGAGTACCGGAGAGTTACGGGAATTCGTATTGGGCCTTAATGGGCCATACGGGAAAGGAGAGAAAGGCCTCAAAAGGTGGCCGCACCCCTCCCCATGGTCTGGTCCGAATTGGACTAGGGAAGGGGGGTGCACCCTTCCTTCTTTCTCCTTCCCCCTTCCCTTCTCCTACTCCCACAAGGAAAGGAGGAGTCCTACTCCCGGTGGGAGTAGGACTCCCCCCTATGGCGCGCCTCTCCCCTTGGCCGGCTGCCTCCCCCTTGCTCCTTTATATACGGGGGCAGGGGGGCACCCCAGAGACACAACAATTGATCCTTGAGATCTCTTAGCCGTGTGCGGTGCCCCCCTCCACCATATTACACCTCGATAATACCGTTGCGGAGCTTAGGCGAAGCCCTGCGTCAGTGGAACATCATCGTCGTCACCACGCCGTCGTGCTGACGAAACTCTCCCTCAACACTCGGCTGGATCGGAGTTCGAGGAACGTCATCGAGCTGAACGTGTGTAGAACTCGGAGGTGCCGTGCGTTCGGTACTTGATCGGTCGGATCGTGAAGACGTACGACTACATCCACCGCGTTGTGATAACGCTTCCGCTGTCGGTCTACGAGGGTACGTGGACAACACTCTTCCCTCGCATTGCTATGCATCACCATGATCTTGCGTGTGCGTAGGAATTTTTTTGAAATTACTACGTTCCCCAACAGTGGCATCCGAGCCTAGTTTTATGCGTTGATGCTATGCACGAGTAGAACACAAGTGAGTTGTGGGCGATATAAGTCATACTGCTTACCAGCATGTCATACTTTGGTTCAGCGGTATTGTGAGATGAAGCGGCCCGGACCGACATTACGCGTACGCTTACGCGAGACTGGTTTCACCGTTGCGAGCACTCGTTGCTTAAAGGTGATTGGCGGGTGTCTGTCTCTCTCATTTTAGTTGAACCGAGTGTGGCTACGCCCGGTCCTTGCGAAGGTTAAAACAGCACCAACTTGACAAACTATCGTTGTGGTTTTGATGCGTAGGTAAGAACGGTTCTTGCTAAGCCCGTAGCAGCCACGTAAAACTTGCAACAACAAAGTAGAGGACGTCTAACTTGTTTTTGCAGGGCATGTTGTGATGTGATATGGTCAAGACATGATGTGATATAATTTGTTGTTTGAGATGATCATGTTTTGTAACCGAGTTATCGGCAACTGGCAGGAGCCATATGGTTGTCGTTTTATTGTATGCAATGCAATCGCCATGTAATGCTTTACTTTATCACTAAGCGGTAGCGATAGTCGTAGAAGCATAAGATTGACGAGACGACAACGATGCTACGATGAAGATCAAGGTGTCGCGCCGGTGACGATGGTGATCATGACGCTGCTTCGGAGATGGAGATCACAAGCACGGTGCTTTGGAGATGGAGATCACAAGCACAAGATGATGATGGCCATATCATATCACTTATATTGATTGCATGTGATGTTAATCCTTTATGCATCTTATCTTGCTTTGTTTGACGGTAGCATTATAAGATGATCCTTCACTAAATTATCAAAGTATAAGTGTTCTCCCTGAGTATGCACCGTTGCGAAAGTTCTTCGTGCTGAGACACCACGTGATGATCGGGTGTGATAGGCTCTACATTCAAATACAACGGGTGCAAAACAGTTGCACACGCGGAATACTCAGGTTAAACTTGACGAGCCTAGCATATAACAGATATGGCCTCGGAACACAGAGACCGAAAGGTCGAGCGTGAATCATATAGTAGATATGATCAACATAGTGATGTTCACCATTGAAACTACTCCATCTCACGTGATGATCAGACATGGTTTAGTTGATATGGATCACGTGATCACTTAGAGGATTAGACGGATGTCTATCTAAGTGGAAGTTCTTAAGTAATATGATTAATTGAACTTAAATTTATCTTGAACTTAGTCCTGATAGTATTTTGCAAATTATGTTTTAGATCAATAGCTCGCGTTGTTGCTTCCCTGTGTTTATTTTTGATATGTTCCTAGAGAAAAAATTATGTTGAAAGATGTTAGTAGCAAAGATGCGGATTGGATCCGTGATCTGAGGATTATCCTCATTGCTGCACAGAAAAATTATGTCCTTGATGCACCGCTAGGTGACAGACCTATTGCAGGAGCAGATGCAGACGTTATGAACGTTTGGCTAGCTCAATATGATGACTACTTGATAGTTTAGTGCACCATGCTTAACGGCTTAGAATCGGGACTTCAAAGACGTTTTGAACGTCATGGACCATATGAGATGTTCCAGGAGTTGAAGTTAATATTTCAAGCAAATACCCGAGTTGAGAGATATGAAGTCTCCAACAAGTTCTATAGCTAAAATATGGAGGAGAATCGCTCAACTAGTGAGCATGTGCTCAGATTGTCTGGGTACTACAATCGCTTGAATCAAGTGGGAGTTAATCTTCCAGATAAAATAGTGATTGACAGAATTCTCTAGTCACCATCACCAAGTTAGTAGAACTTCGTGATGAACTATAGTATGTAAGGGATGACGAAAGTAATTCCCGAGCTCTTCGCGATGCTGAAATCGACGAAGGTAGAAATCAAGAAAGAGCATCAAGTGTTGATGGTTAACAAGACCACTAGTTTCAAGAAAAGGGCAAAGGGATAGAAGGGGAACTTCAAGAAGAACGGCAAGCAAGTTGCTGCTCAAGTGAAGAAGCCTAAGTCTGGTTCTAAGCCTGAGACTAAGTACTTCTACTGCAAAGGGACTGGTCACTGGAAGCGGAACTACCCCAACTATTTGGTGGATAAGAAGGATGGCAAAGTGAACAAAGGTATATTGGATATACATGTTATTGATGTGTACTTTACTAGTGTTTATAGCAATCCCTCGGTATTTGATACTGGTTCAGTTGCTAAGAGTAGTAACTCGAAACGGGAGTTGTAGAATAAACAGAGACTAGTAAAAGGCGAGGTGACGATGTTTGTTGGAAGTAGTTCCAAGATTGATATGATCATCATCGCACACTCCCTATACTTTCGGGATTAGTGTTGAAACTAAATAAGTGTTATTTGGTGTTTGCGTTGAGCATGGATATGGTTTGATCATGTTTATTGCAATACGGTTATTCATTTAAATTAGAGAACAATTGTTGTTCTGTTTACATGAATAAAAACCTTCTATGGTCATACACACCAACGAAAATGGTTTGTTGGATCTCGATCGTAGTGATACACATATTCATAATATTGAAGCCAAAAGATGCAAAGTTAATAATGATAGTGCAACTTATTTGTGGCACTGCCGTTTAGGTCATATTGGTGTAAAGCACATGAAGAAACTCCATACTGATGGGATTTTGGAATCACTTGATTATGAATCACTTGATGCTTGTGAACCGTGCCTCATGGGCAAGATGACTAAAACGCCGTTCTCCGGAACTATGGAGAGAGCAACAGATTTGTTGGAAATCATACATACAGATGTATGTGGTCCGATGAATATTGAGGCTCGTAGCAGGTATCATTATTTTCTGACCTTCACAGATGATTTGAGCAGATATGGGTATATCTTCTTAATGAAACAGAAGTCTGAAACATTTGAAAAGTTCCTATAATTTCAGAGTGAAGCGGAAAATCATCGTAACAAGAAAATAAAGTTTCTACGATCTGATCGTGGAGAAGAGTATTTGAGTTACGAGTTTGGCCTTCAGTAAAAACAATGTGAAATAGTTTCACTGCTCACGCCACCTGGAACACCACGGTGTAATGGTGTGTCTGAATGTCGTAATCGTACTTTATTAGATGTGGTGCGATATATGATGTATCTTACCGATCTACCACTATCGTTTTGGGGTTATGCATTAGAGACAGCTGCATTCACGTTAAATAGGGCACCATCAAAATCCGTTGAGACGATGCCTTATGAACTGTGGTTTGGCAAGAAACCAAAGTTGTCGTTTCTTAAAATTTTGGGGTTGCGATGCTTATGTGAAAAAGTTTCATCCTGATAAGCTCAAACCCGAATCGGAGAAATGTGTCTTCATAGGATACCCAAAGGAGACAGTTGGGTACACCTTCTATCACAGATCCGAAGGCAAGACATTCGTTGCTAAGTATGGATCCTTTCTAGAGAAAGAGTTTCTCTCGAAAGAAGTGCGTGGGAGGAAAGTAGAACTTGATGAGGTAACTGTACCTGCTCCCTTATTGGAAAGTAGTTCATCACAGAAATCTGTTCCTGTGACTCCTACACCAATTAGTGAGGAAGTTAATGATGATGATCATGTAACTTCAGATCAAGTTACTACCAAACCTCATAGGTAAACCAGAGTAAGATCCGCACCAGAGTGGTACGGTAATCCTATTCTGGAGGTTATGTTACTAGACCATGACGAACCTACGAACTATGAAGAAGCGATGGTGAGCCCAGATTCCGCAAAATGGCTTGAGGCCATGAAATCTGAGATGACATCCATGTATGAGAACAAAGTGTGGACTTTGGTTGACTTGCCCGATGATCGGCAAGCAATTGAGAATAAATGGATCGTCAAGAGGAAGACGGACGCTGATAGTAGTGTTACTATCTACAAAGCTAGAATTGTCACAAAAAGGTTTTTCGACAAGTTCAAGGTGTTGACTACGATGAGAGTTTCTCACTCGTATCTATGCTTAAGTCTGTCTGAATCATGTTGGCAATTGCCGCATTTTATGAAATGTGACAAATGGATAAACAAAACTGCATTCCTTAATGTATTTATTAAAGAAGAGTTGTATATGATGCAACCAGAAGGTTTTGTCAATCCTAAAGGTGCTAACAAAATATGCAAGCTCCAGCGATCCATCTATGGACTGGTGCAAGCATCTCGGAGTTGGAATATACACTTTGATAAGTTGATCAAAGGATATAGTGTTATACAGACTTGCGGTGAAGCCTGTATTTACAAGAAAGTGAGTGGGAGCACTACAACATTTCTGATAAGTATATGTGAATGACATATTGTTGATCGGAAATAATGTATAATTATTTTGCAAAGCATAAAGGAGTGTTTGAAAGGAGTTTTTCAAAGAAAGACCTCGGTGAAGCTGCTTACAAATTGAGCATCAAGATCTATAGAGATAGATCAAGACGCTTGATAAGTTTTTTCAATGAGTACATACCTTAACAAGATTTTGAAGTAGTTCAAAATAGAACAGTCAAAGAAAAGAGTTTCTTGCCTGTGTTACATGGTGTGAAATTGAGTAAGACTCAAAGCCCGACCACGGCAGAAGATAGAAAGAGAATGAAAGTCATTCCCTATGCCTTGGCCATAGGTTTTATAAAGTATGCCATGCTGTGTACCAGATCTATTGTATACCCTACACTGATTTTGGCAAGGGAGTACAATAGTGATCTAGGAGTAGATCACTGGACAGCGGTCAAAGTTATCCTTAGTGGAATAAGGAAATGTTTCTCGATTATGGAAGTGACAAAAGGTTCATCGTAAAGGGTTATGTCGATGCAAGTTTTGACACTAAATCTAGATGACTCTAAGTCTCGGTCTAGATACATATTGAAAGTGGGAGAAATTAGCTAGAGTAGCTTCGTGCAGAGCATTGTAGACATAGAAATTTGCAAAATACTTACGGATCAGAATGTGACAGACCCGTTGACTAAAATTATCTCACAATCAAAACATGATCACACCTTAGTACTCTTTGGGTGTTAATCACATAGCGATGTGAACTAGATTATTGACTCTAGTAAACCCTTTGAGTGTTGGTCACATAGAGATGTGAACTATGGGTGTTAATCACATGGTGATGTGAATTATTGATGTTAAATCACATGGCGATGTGAACTAGATTATTGACTCTAGTGCAAGTGGGAGACTGAAGGAAATATGCCCTAGAGGCAATAATAAAGTATTATTTATTTCCTTGTATCATGATAAATGTTTATTCTTCGTGCTAGAATTGTATTAACCGGAAACATAATACATGTGTGAATATATAGACAAACAGAGTGTCACTAGTATGCCTCTACTTGACTAGCTCGTTAATCAAAGATGGTTATGTTTCCTAGCCATAGACATAAGTTGTCATTTGATTAACGAGATCACCTCATTAGGAGAATGACATGATTGACTTGACCCATTCCGTTAGCTTAGCACTCGATCGTTTAGTATGTTGCTATTGCTTTCTTCATGACTTATACATGTTCCTATGACTATGAGATTATGCAACTCCCGTTTACCGGAGGAACACTTTGTGTGCTACCAAACGTCACAACGTAAATGGGTGATTATAAAGGTGCTCTACAGGTGTCTCCAAAGGTACTTGTTGGGTTGGCGTATTTCGAGATTAGGATTTGTCACTCCAATTGTCGGAGAGGTATCTCTGGGCCCACTCGGTAATGCACATCACTATAAGCCTTGCAAGCATTGTGACTAATGAGTTAGTTGCGGGATGATGTGTTACGGAACGAGTAAAGAGACTTGCCGGTAACGAGATTGAACTAGGTATCGAGATACCGACGATCAAATCTCGGGCAAGTAACATACCGGTGACAAAGGGAACAACGTATGTTGTTATGCGGTCTGACCGATAAAGATCTTCGTAGAATATGTGGGAGCCAATATGGGCATCCAGGTCCCGCTATTGGTTATTGACCGGAGACGTGTCTCGGTCATGTCTACATAGTTCTCGAACCCGTAGGGTCCGCACGCTTAACGTTACGATGACAGTTTTATTGAGTTTTGATGTACCGAAGGAGTTCGGAGTCCCGGATGAGATCGGGGATATGACGAGGAGTCTCGAAATGGTCGAGACGTAAAAATCGATATATTGGACGACTATATTCGGACTTCGGAAAGGTTCCGAGTGATTCGGGTATTTTTCAGAGTACCGGAGGGTTACGGGAATTCGTATTGGGCCTTAATGGGCCATACGGGAAAGGAGAGAAAGGCCTCAAAAGGTGGCCGCACCCCTCCCCATGGTCTGGTCCGAATTGGACTAGGGAAGGGGGCGCACCCTTCCTTCTTTCTCCTTCCCCCTTCCCTTCTCCTACTCCCACAAGGAAATGAGGAGTCCTACTCCCGGTGGGAGTAGGACTCCCCCCTATGGCGCGCCTCTCCCCTTGGCCGGCTGCCTCCCCCTTGCTCCTTTATATACGGGGGCAGGGGGGCACCCCAGAGACACAACAATTGATCCTTGAGATCTCTTAGCCGTGTGCGGTGCCCCCTTCCACCATATTACACCTCGATAATACCGTTGTGGAGCTTAGGCGAAGCCCTGCGTCGGTGGAACATCATCATCGTCACCACGCCGTCGTGCTGACGAAACTCTCCCTCAACACTCGGCTGGATCGGAGTTCGAGGGATGTCATCGAGCTGAACGTGTGTAGAACTCGGAGGTGCCGTGCGTTCGGTACCTGATCGGTCGGATCATGAAGACGTACGACTACATCAACCGCGTTGATAACGCTTCCGCTGTCGGTCTACGAGGGTACGTGGACAACACTCTCCCCTCTCGTTGCTATGCATCACCATGATCTTGCGTGTGCGTAGGAATTTTTTTGAAATTACTACGTTCCCCAATAGGATAAATTCATGCAATATGATAAAAAACCCATCTTGTTATCCTCGATGGCAACAATACAATACATGGCTTGCTGCCCCTACTGTCACTGGGAAAGGACACCGCAAGATTGAACCCAAAGCTAAGCACTTCTCCCATTGCAAGAAAGATCAATCTAGTAGGCCAAACCAAACTGATAATTCGAAGAGACTTGCAAAGATAACCAATCATACATAAAAGAATTCAGAGAAGATTCAAATATTGTTCATAGATAATCTTGATCATAAACCCACAATTCATCGGTCTCAACAAACACACCGCAAAAAGAAGATTACATTGAATAGATCTCCACGAGAGAGGGGGAGAACATTGTATTGAGACCCAAAAAGAGAGAAGAAGCCATCTAGCTAGTAACTATGGACCCGAAGGTCTGAGGTAAACTACTCACACTTCATTGGAGAGGCTATGGCGTTGATGTAGAAGCCCTCCGTGATGGATGCCCTCTCCGGCGGAGCTTCGAAACAGGCCCCAAGATGGGATCTCGTGGGCATAGAAGGTTGCGGCGGTGGAATTAGGTTTTCTGCTCCATATCTGATCGTTTGGGGGGACGTAGGTATATATAGTAGGAAGAAGTACGTCGGTGGAGCAATGTGGGGCCCACGAGGGTGGAGGGCGCGCCCTGGGGGGGTGGGCGCGCCGCCTACCTCGTGGCCTCCTGGAAGCTTCTCTTACGTAGGGTCCAAGTCTCCTGGATCATGTTCGTTCAAAAAATCACGCTCCCGAAGGTTCCATTCCTTTTGGACTCCGTTTGATATTCTTTTTCTGCGAAACTCTGAAATAGGCAAAAAATAGCAATTCTGGGCTGGGCCTCCGGTTAATAGGTTAGTCCCAAAAATAATATAAAAGTGGATAATAAAGCCCAATATTGTCCAAAACAGTAGATAATATAGCATGGAGCAGTCAAAAATTATAGATACGTTGGAGACGTATCAAGCATCCCCAAGCTTAATTCCTGCTCTTCCTCGAGTAGGTAAATGATAAAAAAGATAATTTTTGGTGTGGAGTGCTACTTGGCATAATTTTAATGTAATTCTTCTTAATTGTGGTATGAATATTCAGATCCAAAAGATTCAAGATAAAAGTTCATATTGACATAAAAATAATAATACTTCAAGCATACTAACTAAGCAATTATGTCCTCTCAAAATAACATGACCAACGAAAGTTCATCCCTACAAAATCATATAGTTTAGTCATTCTCCATTTTCGTCACACAAGAATGCTCTCATCATGCACAACCCCGATGACAAGCCAAGCAATTGTTTCATACTTTAGTAATCTCAAACCTATAAACTTTCACGCAATATATGAGCGCGAGCCATGGACATAGCACCATGGGTGGAATAGAATATGATGATGGGGGTTATGTGGAGAAGACAAAAAAAAAGGAGAAAGTCTCACGTCAACGAGGCTAATCAATGAGCTATGGAGATGCCCATCGATTGATGTTAATGCAAGGAGTAGGGATTGCCATGCAACGGATGCACTAGAGCTATAAATGTATGAAAGCTCAACAAAAGAAACTAAGTGGGTGTGCATCCAACTTGCTTGCTCACGAAGACCTAGGGCACTTGAGGAGGCCCATTGTTGGAATATACAAGCCAAGTTCTATAATGAAAAATTCCCACTAGTATATGAAAGTGACAAAACAAGAGACTCTCTATCATGAAGATTATGGTGCTACTTTGAAGCACAAGTGTGGCAAAGGATAGTAGCATTGTCCCTTCTCTCTTTTTCTCTTTTTTTGGGCCTTCTCTTTTTTTATCGCCTTTCTCTCTTTTTTTATATTCCTCACTTGGGACAATGCTCTAGAAAATGATGATCATCACACTTCTATTTATTTACAACTCAATGATTACAACTCGATACTAGAACAAAGTATGACTCTATATGAATGCCTCCGGCGGTGTACCGGGATATGCAATGAACCAAGAGTGACATGTATGAAAGAATTATGAACGGTGGCTTTGCCACAAATACTATGTCAACTACATGATCATGCTAAGAAATATGACAATGATGAATGTGTCATGACAAACGGAATGGTGGAAAGTTGCATGGCAATATATCTCGGAATGGCTATGGAAATTCCATAATAGGTCGGTATGGTGGCTGTTTTGAGGAAGATATAAGGAGATTTATGTGTGAAAGAGCGTATCATATCACGGGGTTTGGATGCACCGGCGAAGTTTGCACCAACTCTCAACGTGAGAAAGGGCAATGCACGGTACCGAAGAGGCTAGCAATGATGGAAGGGTGAGAGTGCGTATAATCCATGGACTCAACATTAGTCATAAAGAACTCACATACTTATTGCAAAAATCTATAAGTCATCAAAAACCAAGCACTACGCGCATGCTCCTAGGGGGATAGATTGGTAGGAAAAGACCATCGCTCGTCCCCGACCGCCACTCATAAGGAGGACAATCAAAGAACACCTCATGTTTCAAACTTGTTACATAACGTTTACCATACGTGCATGCTACAGGACTTGCAAACTTCAACACAAGCATTTCTCAAATTCACAACTACTCAACTAGCATGACTTTGATATTATTACCTCCATATCTCAAAACAATCATCAAGCATCAAACTTCTCTTAGTATTCAACACACTCATAAGAAAGTTTTTACTAATCTTGAATACCTAGCATATTAGGATTATTTAAGCAAATTACCATGCTATTTAAGACTCTCAAAATAATCTAAGTGAATCATAAGAGATCAATAGTTTCTATAAAACAAATCCACTACCGTGCTCTAAAAGATATAAGTGAAGTACTAGAGCAAAAATATATAACTCAAAAGATATAAGTGAAGCACATAGAGTATTCTAACAAATTCCAAATCATGTATGGCTCTCTCAAAAGGTGTGTACAGAAAGGATGATTGTGGTAAAAAGCAAAGACTCAAATCATACAAGACGCTCCAAGCAAAACACATATCATGTGGTGAATAAAAATATAGCTCCAAGTAAAGTTACCGATGGAAGTAGACGAAAGAGGGGATGCCTTCCGGGGCATCCCCAAGCTTTGGCTTTTTGGTGTCCTTTGATTATCTTGGGGGTACCATGGGCATCCCCAAGCTTAGGCTCTTGCCACTCCTTGTTCCATAATCCATCAAAATCTTTCACCCAAAACTTGAAAACTTCACAACACAAAACTCAACAGAAATCTCGTGAGCTCCGTTAGCGAAAGAAAACAAAAGACCACTTCAAGGTACTGTAATGAACTCATTCTTTATTTATATTGGTGTTAAACCTACTGTATTCCAACTTCTCTATGGTTTATAAACTATTTTACTAGCCATAGATTCATCAAAATAAGCAAACAACACACGAAAAACAGAATCTGTCAAAAACAGAACAGTGTAGTAATCTGTAACTAACGCAAACTTATGGAACTCCAAAAATTCAGCCAAAATAGGAAGACCTAGGAAATTTGTTTATTGATCAGCAGCAATTGGAATCAGTATTTTATCACGTTCTGGTGATTTTTAACAATTGTTTTCGTGAACTGAAAGTTTCTGGAAATTTCTGCAAGATCAAATAACTATCATCCAAGAAGATCCTATAGGTTTAACTTGGCACAAACACTAATTAAAACATAAAAACACATCTAACCAGAGGCTAGATCAAATATTTATTTCTAAATAGAAGCAAAAGCAAAAACACTAAAAATAAAATTGGGTTGCCTCCCAACAAGCGCTATCGTTTAACGCCCCTAGCTAGGCATAAAAGTAAGGATAGATCTAGGTATTGCCATCTTTGGTAGGCAATCCATAAGTGGCTCTCGTGATAGATTCATATGGCAATTTTATTTTCTTTCTAGGGAAGTGTTCCATGCCTTTCTTTAATGGAAATTGGAATCTAATATTCCCTTCCTTCATATCAATAATTGCACCAATCGTTCTAAGGAAAGGTCTACCAAGAATAATAGGACATGAAGGATTGCAATCTATATCAAGAACGATAAAATCTACGGGCACATAATTTCTATTTGCAACAATAATAACATCATTAATCTTCCCATAGGTTTCTTAATAGTGGAATCCGCAAGGTGCAAGTTTAGAGAGCAATCATCAAAATCGCGGAAATCTAGCAAATCACACAAAGTTTTGGGAATAGTGGAAACACTAGCACCCAAATCACATAAAGCATGGAACTCATGATCCTTAATCTTAATTTTAATAGTTGGTTCCCACTCATCATAAAGTTTTCTAGGGATAGAAACTTCCAACTCAAGCTTTTCTTCATAAGATTGCATCAAGGCATCAATGATATGTTTAGTAAACGCTTTATTTTGACTATAAGCATGAGGAGAATTTAGCACGGATTGCAACAAGGAAATACAATCAATCAAAGAGAAATTTTCATAATTAAATTCCTTGAAATACAAAATAGTGGGTTTAACATCTAGGGTTTTGATTTCTTCAATCCCACTTTTATCAATTTTAGCATCAAGATCTAAAAACTCAGAATTTTTGGAACGCCTTCTAGGTAAAGGTGGATCATATTCAGTCCCATCATTATCAAGATTCATATTGCAAAACAAAGATTTAATAGGGGACACATCAATAACTTTTAGATCTTCATATTTATTTTCATAGAAATTTGAAGAACACGCTTTCATAAAGCAATCTTTCTTAGCACGCATCCTAGCGGTTCTTTCTTTGCACTCATCAATGGAAATTCTCATGGCTTTGAGAGACTCATTGATATCATGCTTAGGAGGAATAGATCTAAGCTTTAAAGAATCAACATCAAGAGAAATTCTATCAACGTTCCAAGCCAATTCATCAACTTTAAGCAATTTCTCTTCAAGCAAAGCATTGAAATTCTTTTGCGAATTCATAAACTCTTTAACACTAGTCTCAAATTCAGAAGGCATCTTATCAAAATTTCCATAAGAGTTGTTGTAGGAATTTCCATAATTATTAGAGGAATTACTAGGATAAGGCCTAGGATTAAAGTTTCCTCTATACGCGTTGTTACCAAAATTATTCCTACCAACAAAATTCACATCCATAGATTCATTATTATTCTCAATCAAAGTAGACAAAGGCATATCATTAGGATCAGAAGAAACACTCTTACTAGCAAATAATTTCATAAGTTCATCCATCTTTCCACTCAAAACATTGATTTCTTCTATCGCATGCACTTTCTTATTAGTAGATCTTTCAGCGTGCCATTGAGAATAATTAACCATAATATTATCTAGGAGTTTAGTAGCTTCTCCTAAAGTGATTTCCATAAAAGTGCCTCCCACGGCCGAATCTAAAAGATTTCTAGAAGCAAAATTCAATCCGGCATAAAAGTTTTGTATAATCATCCACAAATTCAGACCATGAGTAGGGCAATTACGTATCATTAATTTCATCCTCTCCCAAGCTTGTGCAACATGTTCATGATCAAGTTGCTTAAAATTCATAATATCGTTTCTAAGAGAGATGATTTTAGTGGGAGGAAAATACTTAGAGATAAAGGCATCTTTGCACTTGTTCCAAGAATCAATACTATTTTTAGGCAAAGACGAAAACCAAGCTTTAGCACGATCTCTAAGCGAAAAAGGAAATAGCTTCAGTTTAACAATATCATTATCAACATCTTTCTTCTTTTGCATATCACACAGATCAACGAAGCTATTTAGATGGGTAGCGGCATCTTCACTAGGAAGGCCGGCGAATTGATCTTTCATGACAAGATTCAACAAAGCAGCATTGATTTCACAAGATTCAGTATTGATAAGAGGAGCAATCGGAGTGCTAAGGAAATCATTATTGTTGGTATTGGTAAAGTCACATAATTTGGTATTATCTTGAGCCATCGTGACAAGCAAGCAATCCAACACACGAGCAAACAAAAAGCAAGCGAAAAAGAGGCGAACGAAAAAGAGAGGGCGAATAAAACGGCAAGGGTGAAGTGGGGGAGAGGAAAACGAGAGGCAAATGGCAAATAATGTAATGCGGGAGATAAGGGATTGTGATGGGTACTTGGTATGTTGACTTTTGCGTAGACCTCCCCGGCAACGGCGCCAGAAATCCTTCTTGCTACCTCTTGAGCACTGCGTTGGTTTTCCCTTGAAGAGGAAAGGGTGATGCAGCAAAGTACCGTAAGTATTTCCCTCAGTTTTAGAGAACCAAGGTATCAATCCAGTAGGAGGCTACGCGCGAGTCCCTCGCACCTGCACAATACAAATGAATCCTCGCAACCAACGCGATAAGGGGTTGTCAATCCCTTCACGGTCACTTACGAGAGTGAGATATGATAGGATAATATTTTTGGTATTTTTGTGATAAAGATGCAAAGTAAAATAAAAGCAAAGTAAAAAAGCAAAGGAAATAACAAAGTGTTGGAAGATTAATATGATGAAGATAGACCCGGGGGCCATAGATTTCACTAGTGGCTTCTCTCAAGGGCATAAGTATTTTACGGTGGGTGAACGAATTACTGTTGAGCAATTGACAGAATTGAGCATAGTTATGAGAATATCTAGGTATGATCATGTATATACGCATCACGTCCGAGACAAGTAGACCGACTCCTGCCTGCATCTACTACTATTACTCCACTCATCGACCGCTATCCAGCATGCATCTAGAGTATTAAGTTCATGAAAACAGAGTAACGCCTTAAGCAAGATGACATGATGTAGAGGGATAAATTCATGCAATATGATAAAAAAACCCATCTTGTTATCCTCGATGGCAACAATACAATACATGGCTTGCTGCCCCTACTGTCACTGGGAAAGGACACCGCAAGATTGAACCCAAAGCTAAGCACTTCTCCCATTGCAAGAAAGATCAATCTAGTAGGCCAAACCAAACCAAACTTGCAAAGATAACCAATCATACATAAAAGAATTCAGAGAAGATTCAAATATTGTTCATAGATAATCTTGATCATAAACCCACAATTCATCGGTCTCAACAAACACACCGCAAAAAGAAGATTACATCGAATAGATCTCCACGAGAGAGGGGGAGAACATTGTATTGAGACCCAAAAAGAGAGAAGAATCCATCTAGCTACTAACTATGGACCCGAAGGTCTGAGGTAAACTACTCACACTTCATTGGAGAGGCTATGGCGTTGATGTAGAAGCCCTCCGTGATGGATGCCCTCTCCGGCGGAGCTCCGAAACAGGCCCCAAGATGGGATCTCGTGGGCATAGAAGGTTGCGGCGGTGGAATTAGGTTTTCTGCTCCGTATCTGATCGTTTGGGGGTACGTAGGTATATATAGTAGGAAGAAGTACGTCGGTGGAGCAATGTGGGGCCCACGAGGGTGGAGGGCGCGCCCTGGGGGGTGGGCGCGCCCCCTACCTCGTGGCCTCCTGGAAGCTTCTCTTACGTAGGGTCCAAGTCTCCTAGATCATGTTCGTTCCAAAAATCACGCTCCCGAAGGTTTCATTCCGTTTGGACTCTGTTTGATATTCTTTTTCTGCGAAACTCTGAAATAGGCAAAAAAACAGCAATTCTGGGCTGGGCCTCCGGTTAATAGGTTAGTCCCAAAAATAATATAAAAGTGGATAATAAAGCCCAATATTGTCCAAAACAGTAGATAATATGGCATGGAGCAATCAAAAATTATAGATACGTTGGAGACGTATCAGATGCCACCACCGCGGCTCCGAATTTTTAGGTGGAGGCGGAACAACTGCAAAACACGGAAGTACTAGGATTGTGACCATACATCATGGTGCAACTCCTACATAGCATGATAAAGGGTAGTATAGTTTCGTGCTTACCGGCTTTAGATGTGGCGGTCTCTGGTGGCATGCTCAGATTGCTACCCATGGTTCGTTTTAGGACGGGCGTGGGGGCTTTCATTGCCAGCATATGCGATGTGGAAGTACCAGCTGCACTGGCCTCCTTGATAGAGTGAGAAGGCCTGAAATCGTAGGGCACAAGGTCAGCTGATGGACTAAGTCATCCGTCACAAGATAAAATTGAGTAACAAGCGAGAAACGTACCGCCCAGGCACGAAGGTGTTGTGCTTCCTCGAAGGCCTCACCACATGTAGGGGAACTACCAACACTTGACGCATGTGGGCTCCCTCAATGGGATCGCAGATCCTCAGGAACACATACCGAGGCTCCTCGTCCATCGGGCCGCGTCAGCTAAGGCCTTTTTAGACCCCTCTTCAGACCCGCGCGTGTGAGGCCACGGGTGCTTCTTCCTCGCCCATGAGATCGCCCTCTCCTTCGGAGGGCTCGTCGCCATCTTCCTTGTTGTTTTCTCCCTCCTCCTAGTCACTGCCACCATCATTGCTCTCCTCCTCCTTAGGAGGCAGGATGGTCTTCCCCTTCTTGAAGGGCGTGCGACGAGCCGTAGGAGCCTTCTCCGGCTCTGATATGTCCATTTTGCATCATGTTTTGCTATTGATATTTATTGCAATTTGGACTGCTATTTCAGTTTATGATACAATTCTTATGCCTTTTCTCTCTTATTTTGCAATTTTCACATGAAGAGGGAGATTGCCGGCAACTGGAATTTTCGACCGGAAAGGGCTATATCAGAGATACCTTTTTTGCACAACTCCAAATGACCTGAAAATTGACGAAGAATTATTTTGAAATATATAAAAATTATTGGTGAAAGAAACATCTGTAGGGGACCCACCAGGCAGCCACAAGCCTGGGTGGCGTGCCCTACCCCCAGGGCGCGCCCCTGGACTTGTGGGGCCCCTAACAGGTCTCCGAAGCCCATCTTCTGCTATATGATGCCATTTGACCTAGAAAAAATCAAGAGGAAGGTTTGGGGATGAAGCGTCGCCGTCTGGAGGTGGAACCTGGGCAGGAGCACTTTTGCTCTCCGGCAGAGCGATTCCGCCGGGGAAACTTCCCTCCGGGAGGGGGAAATCGAAAACATGGACATCACCAACAGTCCTCTCATCGTGGGAGGACCATATTCATCAACATCTTCACCAGCACCATCTCATCTCAAACCCTAGTTCATCTCTTGTATTCAATCTTTGTCTCAAAACCTCAGATTGGTACCTGTGGGTTGCTAGTAGTGTTGATTACATCTTCTAGTTGATGCTAGTTGGTTTATTTGGTGGGAGATTATATGTTCAGATCCTTAATGATATTCAATACCCCTATGATCTTGAACATGAATATGATTTGTGAGTAGTTACTTTTGTTCTTGAGGATATGGGAGAAGTCTGGTTATAAGTAACATGTGAATTTGGTATTCGTTCGATATTTTGATGATATGTATGTTGTTGCTTACTTTACTGGTGTCATGTGAACGTCGACTACATGACACTTCACCATAGTTGAGCCTAAGGGAAGGCATTGTGGAGTAGTAATTAGATGATGGGTTGCTAGAGTGACAGAAGTTTAAACCCTACTTTATGTGCTATTCCGTAAGGGGCCGATTTGGATCCATATGTTTCATGCTATGGTTAGATTTATCTTAATTCTTCTTTTGTACTTGCGGATGCTTGTGAGAGAGGGTAATCATAACTGGGAGGCTTGTTCAAGTAAGAACAGCACCCAAGCACCGGTCCACCCACATATCAAATTATCAAAGTAGCGAACGTGAATCAAACAAACATGATGAAAGTGACTAGATGAATTCCCATGTGTCCTCAAGAGTCAAGAATGCTTTGCTTGCTACAAGAGAAAGTTTCGGCCTGTCCTTTGCTATAAAAAGGATTGGGCTACCTTGCTGCACCTTTGTTACTATTGCTACTTGTCACTTGTTATGAATTATCTTGCTATCAAACTATCTGTTACCAATAATTTCAATGCTTGCATAAAATACCTTGCTGGAAATTGCTTGTCATTTCCTTCTGCCCCTCGTTGGGTTCAACACTCTTACTTATCTAAAGGACTACGATTGACCCCCTATTGTGGGTCATCAAGACTCTTTTCTGGCACCGTTGCTGGGGAGTGAAGCGCCTTTGGTAAGGAAACATTTATATTACGTGCTAAAATTTACTGTCACTTGTCACTATGGAAAGTAATTCTTTGAGGGGTTTGTTTGGGGTATCTTCACCTCTACTGAAAGCAATAAGAGTTGCTCCTCAACCTACAGAACCTACTGAAAATATTTATTATGAGATTCCTTCGGGTATAATAGAGAAACTGCTAGCTAATCCTTATGCAGGAGATGGAACGGTACATCCTGATATGCACTGGATATATATAGATGAAATTTGTGGATTGTATAAGCTTGCAGGTTTATCCGAGGATGGAGTTAAGAATAAGTTATTCCCTTTATCTTTGGATGGAAAGGCCTTGACATGGTATAGGCTATCGGATGATACTGGAACATGGGATTGGAACCGGTTGAAATTGGAGTTTCATCAGAAGTTTTATCCTATGCATCTGGTTCATCGTGAACAGAATTATATATATAATTTTTGGCCTCGTGATGGAGAAAGTATCACTAAAGCTTGGAAGAGGCTTAAGTACATGATGTACACATGCCCCAATCATGAGCTCTCAAGAGAAAATTTATTCGGAATTTTTATGCTTGGCTTTCTCATAATGATCGGTCCATGCTCGATTCTTTTTCTACTGGTTCTTTTATGAAGAAAACTATTGAATTCAAGTGGAATCTCTTGGAAAGAATTAAACGCAACTCTGAAGATTGGGAATTCGACAAAGGTAAAGAGTCAGGTATAAATCTTGAGTTTGATTGTGTTAATTCTTTTATGGAAACTGATGCTTTTCATAAGTTTAGTACTAAATATGGACTTGACTCTCAGATAGTACCTACATTTTGTGAATCTTTTGCTGCTCATGTTAATATCCCTAAGGAGAAGTGGTTTAAATATCATCAACCTATTAAGGAAATATTTGAGGAACCCGTTATAGTTAAAGATGAAACAATCATTTACAATGTTGATCCAGTTGTGCCAACTGCTTATATTGAGAAACCTCCTTTTCCCGTTAGGATTAAGGAACATGCTAAAGCTACAACTATGGTTAATAAAAGAAATATTAGGACACCTAGACCCTCTGAACATATTAAGGCTGAACCTAATATTGCAATGGTCAAAGATCTCATGGTTGATAATATTGATGGGCATGTTATTTATTTTCGCGATGATGCTGCTAGAATTGCCAAACCCATTAGAAACAAACGTGATATGCTAGATAAGAATAAACCAGTAGTGGGAATGCTTGTTGTTTCTGTTAAAATTGGAGATCATTGCTATCATGGTTTATGGAATATGGATGCTAGTGTTAGTGTTATTCTATTTACTTTATATCAAGAAATTATGAATGATATTGCACCTGCTGAGATTGAAGATATTGATGCCACTATTAAGCTAGCAAATAGACATACAATTTCACCACTTGGGATTGTTCGAGATGTTGAAGTCTTGTGTGGTAAGATCAAATACCCTACTGATTTCTTGGTACTTGGTTTACACAGGATAATTTTTGTCCCATTATATTCGATAGACCTTTCTTGAATACCGTTAATGCTGAAATTGATTGTGTTAAAGAGAATTTTAGAGTTAAATTTGGTGATGTATATCATGAGTTAAATTTCTCTAAGTTTAATAGGCAACCTCATGAAAAAGAATTGTCAAGTAAGGATGAAATTATAGGTCTTGCTTCTATTGTTGTTCCTCCTACCGATCCTTTAGAACAATATTTGTTAGACCATGAAAATGGTATGTATATGAATGAAAGGAATGAAATAGATGATATATACCTCAAACAAGTACCTATCCTTAAACATAACTTGCCTGTTGAAACTCTTGGGGACCCTCTTCCACCTAAGAGTGATCCCGTGTTTGAATTGAAGCAATTACTTGATACATTGAAATATGCTTATTGATACGTCTCCAACGTATCTATAATTTTTGATTGTTCCATGCTATTATATTATCTGTTTTGGATGTTTTATATGCATTAATATGCTATTTCATATTATTTTTGGGACTAACCTATTAACCTAGAGCCCAGTGCCAGTTCCTGTTTTTCCCTGTTTTTGAGTTTCGCAGAAAAGGAATACCAAACGAAGTCCAAACGGAATAAAACCTTCACGATGATTTTTCTTAGACCAGAAGACAACCAGGAGACTTGGAGATGAAGTCAGAAGAGCCACGGGGCGGCCACAAGGACGGAGGGCGCGCCCAGGGGGGTAGGGCGCGCCCCCACCCTTGTGGGCCCCTCGTGCACCTCCTGACCTAATTTCTGCGCCTATATATTCCCATATATCCCCAAACCAACAAAGGAAGCAATGAAAACACTTTTCCACTACTGCAACCTTCTGTACCTGTGAGATCCCATCCAGGGGCCTTTTTCGGCGTCCTGCCGGAGGGGGATTCGATCACGGAGGGCTTCTACAGCAAATCTATTGCCCTTCCGATGAAGTGTGAGTAGTTTACCACAGACCTACGGGTCCATAGCTAGTAGCTAGATGGCTTCTTCTCTCTCTTTGATTCTCAATACCATGTTCTCCTCGATGTTCTTGGAGATCTATTCAATGTAATACTTTTTTTGCGGTGCGTTTGCCGAGATCCGATGAATTGTGGATTTATGATCAGCTTATCTATGAATATTATTTGAATCTCCTCTGAATTCTTTTATGCATGATTTGATATCTTTGTAATTATCTTCGAACTATCGGTTTGGTTTGGCCAGCTAGATTGGTTTTTCTTGCAATGGGAGAAGTGCTTAGCTTTGGGTTCAATCTTGTGGTGTCCTTTCCCAGTGATAGTAGGGGCGGCAAGGCACGTATTGTATTGTTGCCATCGAGGATAAAAAGATGGGGTTTTCATCATATTGCTTGAGTTAATTCCTCTACATCATGTCATCTTGCTTAATGCGTTACTCTGTTCTTTATGAACTTAATAGTACTCTAGATGCATGCTGGATAGCGGTTGATGCGTGGAGTAATAGTAGTAGATGCAGAATCATTTCGGTCTACTTGACACGGACGTGATGGCTATATTCATGATCATTGCCTTGGATATTGTCATAACTTTGCGCTTTTCTATCAATTGCTCGGCAGTAATTTGTTCACCCACCATAATATTTTCTATCTTGAGAGAAGCCTCTAGTGAAACCTATGGCCCCCGGGTCTATTTTCCATCATATAAGTTTCCGATCTACAATTTTAGTTTCCAATCTACTCTTTTTGCAATCTTTTACTTTCTAATCTATAAATCAAAAGTACCAAAAATATTTACTTTACCATTTATCTATCTCTATCAGATCTCACTTTTGCGAGTAACCGTGAAGGGATTGACAACCCCTTTATCGCGTTGGGTGCAAGTTGTTTGATTGTTAGTGCAGGTATTCAGTGACTTGTGCATTGTCTCCTACTGGATTGATACCTTGGTTCTCAAACTGAGGGAAATACTTACTCTACTTTGCTGCATCACCCTTTCCTCTTCAAGGGAAAAACCAACGCAAGCTCAAGAAGTAGCACTTACCTTGATGAAAAGAAGATATATGTTGTTATCATTAGTGCTAAACTTTCAGATCATGAAGAAAATAGATAATTAAAAACTCTGAAGAAGCATCGTGCTGCTATTGGATATACTCTTGATGATCTTAAGGGCATTAGTCCCACTCTATGCCAGCACAAGATTAATATGGAGCCTGATGTTAGGACAGTTGTTGATCATCAACGACGATTGAATCCTAAGATGAAGGATGTGGTAAGAACTGAAATATTAAAGCTTCTGGAAGCAGGTATAATTTATCCCATAGCTGATAGTAGATGGGTAAGTCCTGTTCATTGTGTCCCTAAGAAAGGAGGCATTACCGTTGTTCCTAATGATGAAGATGAACTTATCCCACAAAGAATTGTAACTGGTTATAGGATGGTAAATGATTTTAGAAAATCAATAAAGCTAATAGAAAAGATCATTACCCCTTGCCCTTTATAGATCAAATGTTAGAAAGATTGTCTAAGCATACACACTTCTTCTTTCTAGATGGTTATTCTGGTTTTTCTCAAATACATGTATCACAAGAAGATCAAGAGAAAACCACTTTTACTTGTCCTTTTGGAACTTATGCTTATAGATGTATGCCTTTCGGTTTATGCAATGCACCTACTACCTTCCGAAGATGTATGACTACTATATTCTCTGATTTTTGTGGAAAGATTGTTGAGGTAATCATGGATGATTTTTTCGTTTATGGGACTTCTGTTGATGATTACTTGAGCAACCTTGATCGAGTTTTGTAGACATGAAGAAACTAATCTTGTCTTGAATTGGGAGAAGTGCCACTTTATGGTGAATGAAGGTATTGTCCTTGGGCATAAAATTTCTGAAAGAGGTATGGAGGTAGATAAAGCTAAGGTTGATGCAATTGAGAAAATGCCATGTCCTAAAGATATAAAAGGTATAAGAAGTTTTCTTGGCCATTCTGGTTTCTATAGAAGGTTTATTAAAGACTTCTCTAAAATTTCTAGGCCTCTTACTAATCTTTTGCAAAAAGATGCTCCATTTTTTATGATGATTGTGTAGAAGCCTTTGAAATACTTAACAAAGACTTAACCTCTGCACCTATTGTTCAACCACCTGATTGGAACTTGTCTTTTGAAATTATGTGTGATGCTAGTGACTATGTTGTTGGTGTTGTGCTAGGACAAAGAGTTGATAAGAAATTGAATGTTATCCATTATGCTAGTAAAACTCTAAGACAATGCTCAAAGAAACTATGTTACCACTAAGAAAGAATTTTTAGCAGTTGTGTTTGCATGTGATAAATTTAGATTTTATATTGTTGATTCTAAAGTAATTGTTCACACTGATCATGCTGCTATTAAATATCTTATGGAAAAGAAAGATGCTAAACCTAGGTTGATTAGGTGGGTCCTTTTGCCGGATCCCTTCTGACCAGGAGAGGTGATTCTGCCATCTGTAGGATTTAGGGATAGAATTAAAAAGGAAAAGGAGATAGGAAGGAAAGAGGATTCGGTGTTGATCTCTACTGGTTATGGGAGGATCCCGAATTTCTGGTATTTAACGCTTTTTCAGTTGAGGGGTGCGATTCAGGGGCTGGATGAAAATTGGGGGGCTGTTTCTCGCCATTTTTTCAGTTACCAGAGAGAAGTTAGTGGGGAGTGGATTTGGAAACGGACAAATCACAATTATTTGCTCACAATTGTGTGCTCCAATTTCGTAATTACCTTAGCAATAGACAAGGAAGAAGGCTATTTCTTCCTTAGGAGGAGGTGCCTTTGTTCTTCACAGGAAGCAGTAGCAGAGAGGGGCTCGGGTTTTCTCTCCTTTGTTCAGATAGTGTGTCCCATGGAGAACAAGAGTGATGCTAAGGTGGTTTTTGGGGAGAGAGATACACAGGGGGTGGTGAGTACTGGAGAAGAGATGGAATCGGCGGCGGTGGTGAGGACTCAGGTGACGGCTAGGGGGGGACGACCCCCTTCTTGGCCGTACGGTGGCGGAGCACAAGGGGAAGTTGGCTATGAGACGCTTCCGGGGCGAGGCTCCTCCTCTTGTCATCAACATGGAGGCTGCTAGGAGGGCTGTCTCTGGCAGCCTGGTAGTTGGACGCTTCTTGGCACCTTTCCAGGTGAACCCTTGGGCCATTGTTGACGAGCTCTAGAACTCCGGGGCGTGGCGGCTTCAGGGTACGGCCACTGTCCAAGAGGTGGCCAGCGAGGACGGACGCTTTGTCCTTAATTTCTCCTCCGAGGGGGATCGACGATTTTTGCTCAAGGCACAACCATGGCACTATAATCGGGACGACATCATCTTCGCCGAGTTCGACGGCAGGGGCGACCCGGCGGAGATCGATCTTGGGGTCATGCCCATTTGGGCCTAGGTTCGTGATGTCCCTTTCGAGCTCAAGACGGAGAGTATGGGATGGACTTTCGGGGATCAGTTGGGGGAAGTGGTGGATGTGTCGCACCTGAAAGGATCGATATAGTTGACTAGAGGGGGGGGGGGTGAATAGGCAACTAATAATTTTTAGCTTTTGTTTACCAATTTAAACTTTGCATCAAAGTAGGTTTTCTAGATATGCAACTAGGTGAGCAACCTATATGATGCAACAACAATAAGTACACAAGCAAGCAAGGGATGTAACACAAGATAAGCTTGCACGAGTAAAGGGATGAGATAACGAAGAGTGGAGCCGGTGAAGACGAGGATGTGTTATCGAAGTTCCTTCCCTTTGAGAGGAAGTACGTCTCCGTTGGAGCGGTGTGGAGGCACAATGCTCCCCAAGAAGCCACTAGGTCCACCGTATTCTCCTCACGCCCTCACACAATGCGAGATGCCGTGATTCCACTATTGGTGCCCTTGGAGGCGGCGACCGAACCTTTACAAACAAGTTTGGGGCAGTCTCCACAACTTAATTGGAGGCTCCCAACAACACCACGAAGCTTCACCACAATGGAATATGGCTCCGCGATGACCTCAACCATCTAGGGTGCTCAAACACCCAATAGTAACAAGATACGCAAGGGATTAGTGGGGGGAATCAAATTTCTCTTGGTGGAAGTGTAGATCGTGCCCTCCTCAACCAATCCCTAGGAAATCAACAAGTTTGATTGGCTAGGGAGAGAGATCGGGCGAAAATGGAGCTTAGAGCAACAATGGAGCTTGGGGGTGGAAGAGGTAGTCGACTCGGAGAAGAAGACTCCCCTTTTATAGTGAAAGAACAAATCCAACTGTTATCCACCAACTCAGCCTGCGACACGCGGTACTACCGCACCATAAAAGCGGTACTACCGCAAGGGCCCGTGGTACTACCGCGAAGAACTGTGGTACTACCGCTGGCACGGCAGGGGCTAAAACCAGTTCTGATGCGCTAAGGTAGGGAGCGGTAGAACCGCTGGCGCGGTACTACCGCACCCCCTTGCGGTACTACCGGAAGGCAGGAATGGTCTAGGCTGGGAAGGCACGGACATATAAAAATACATCCGTGACAACTTCCACTGAGATTTGATCTATGCAAAAATCCGACACGGTACTACCGCAAGCCTGGAGCGGTACTACCGCGTAGGGCGCAGATGTAAAAAAATACATCCGCCCCTACTTCCGCTCATACTGCTGTGCCTGGCCAGAGCCCACGGTACTACCGCGCCCATGGAGCGGTACTACCGCGTAGGGCGCGGATGTAAAAAATTACATCCGCCCCTACTACCGCTCGAGTAGCTGCGCCCGGCCTGAGGCCACGGTACTACCGCTCCCTAGGAGCGGTACTACCGTGAGCACCTGCGGTACTACCGCGCCTGAGGCCGGTACTACCGCAAGGGCCTTCGGTACTACCGCTCCGAAGAGCAGTACTACCGCATGCCCCAGTTCAGCAACACTAGGAGTCCTTCATTTTGCAGAGACACGGAGAGACGGAGGATGCTCCAAAGATCCAAAGGAAAGGTGGCACAAAAAGGAACAGACGTGTACGTGTTGATTCCACCCAAACCTTTCCAACGTGGACCCCCTCTTAATAGTACGGCTTTCCTACAACTCAAATCCATCGAAAAGAAACATAGAGAAACGCCGTCTTCAATAGTCTCCGAGGAGCACCGAATCGTCTTGTGCCTAGACATGGTATATCTGAAATGCTCAATGCACACGATTAGTCCGCAAAAGCATTGTCATCAATCACCAAAACTACTAAGGGATAAATATGCTCTTACAGCACCGTAATCATGTCATAGTTGAAAATTCTTGCGAGTGCGTGTGGGTATCTTGCTGCACGAGCCGCTCAAGAGCACTGTAGAATTCACCCCGTTAGGAAGCTCCAAGAAAGTTAGATATGATGTCTGGTATGAAAAACTACCTCAGTATTGTGAGTGTTGTGGGCTTATAGGTCATACTTCCGAGCGTTTTTGTAGTATTCCAAAAGAAAAGAGAGTAGCTATCTACCCAAAAAATCTTAGTGTAGATGCTTACTGGAAGGGTCAAGGGTCACACAAGAGAGAGGTTATCTTAGGAGGTTTTCCTAGAGGTGAGCAGTCTTCGTTCATCGCACCCGACAACAAAAACAAGTAAAAGGCTATGGAGGGTGTCGTCGTCAAAGTGGCTAAGGCGGTGAGTGTTCTCACTGTCTCCAACAAGGACGAGAATGTAGCGCCAAAGGCGGCCCAGCCTAGTTTCCCGCTCAGCCAGGAGGGCCGGGCGTCGGAGGCTCCTTCATCGACTCCTATCGGTGCTGCGCTCGGTGAGGAGGGCCGGGCTGCAGTGCCAAAGGCGGCCCAGCCTAGTTTCCCGCTCGGCCAGGAGGGCCGGGCGTCGGATGCTCCTTCATCGACTCTTGTCGGTGCTGCGCTCGGTCAGGAGGGCCGGGTTGCAGCGCCGAAGCCATCTACTGGCCTTGGCCAGGAGGGCCAAGGGCTGGCATCCCAGATGCTCACCCAATCGGGTGTGATGTTTGGTCAGGAGGGGATGCAGCCAGGGGGTTATAGCACCTCCAAGTCTACTGTACCAGCTGATGTTCACCGGCAGAAAACTGCTGACCAGGAGGGCCAAGGGCTCACGGGCGGGCCTCTTACCCCGGAGGGCGCTGCACAATAGTGGCTGGAGGTCCCCAGCGAAACCCAAATCTGCTATGGCTGATGCGGCCCGTTTGGGTGACACTAGTGGCCAGGAGGGCCTGAACCTGGGTGTGCCCGACTTTGCAAATGGAGCAACACAAGGGGCTGTTAAGTGTTTTTCGACAACCACGAATCTTCAAGACCAACTGTTGTTCCAGCCAGGTGTGCTGGAGGCCCTGTCGGGGGCTGTTGCTGCGAGGCTCTCGGCATCTGTGGCGACGGTTGACACTACGGATGAAAATGTGTTGTTTAAATTTAGTGCTAATAAGAATCATAGGCAGGGCCAGCTAAAGAGGATGAGGAAGAAAGAGAAAAAGGGAAGAAGGAGTGAGAGAGCAGAAGATGCTCGTAGGATAGTAATAGGTAAAAAAAGAAAACACATACACGACGCTCCACGCACAGGAAGTGACTTGGAGTTTTCTTTTGAGAAAGAGATGGGTAGTTATGAGCGTTTACTACACGGCAACGTGAGTGTTTCTTCGAAACGAGTGTGTACTGGTAGAGTAGAAAGAGTGAAGGATGTTTATGGTGCTGTGACACATGTCGCGAAGGAGTTAGAAGAGAAGGAGGAGGAGCATGTGCAATAGGGAGGGGAGTCCGTTGGTGAAGAGAAGGAAGAAACTGGCGCATCGGCGGCCTTCGAGGAGGAGGTCCGCCGGGCCAAATGAAAATTCTAGGATGGAACTGCCATGGTATGCTCTCCCCCACGGCAGTTGGTGAGCTCATGGAGCTCCAAGGACGGGTGAACCCAAAGCTAGTTTTTCTATGTGAATCGCATTTAAATAAAATAAAGGCTGACAAGCTACGTTGTAAATTAGGTTTTAATTCCATATTTTTATCAGAGAGTGATGGTAAGGCTGGTGGTCTTGTATTATATTATCAAAACGAGAATAAAGTTGAATTGAACTACTCGTCTCCGTATTTTATTGATGTAATATTTATGAATGAGAATAATGTGGATTGGCGCTTTACGGGGTTTTATGGTCATCCGGCCTGGAATGAAAAACATTTATCTTGGTCCAACCTTCGCACTTTACATTCTAATGCCTCGTATCCGTGGGTTGTTCTTGGTGATTTTAATGAAGTTATGTATTCTCATGAAAAGGATGGAGGTAACCCAAGACCAAATGCAATGATGCAAGAATTTCGGGATTGTTTGGGAGATTGTGGGTTATATGATCTGGGATATGTCGGCGACTATTTCACTTGGAGGAGAGGGGAGATTAGGTTGAGACTTGATAGGGCTGTATGCAATGTCGAATGGTAAAATAAGTTTCCAAAGGCAGGCATCATCAATGAGGAGCATGTGCATTCTGATCATCGTCCCTTAATCCTTGACACAGAATATTATGGTGAGAATATTCTCAATAGCCCAAAAATCCGTGTGAAGCAATTTGAGGCTAGATGGCTTAAAGAAGAGACGGTGGGAGAAATTGAGCGAACAACATGGAAAAGGCCAAACTAGCGGGTGTTGGTCCGTCTCTTGCGGCACGTACACAGGCAGTGCATGCTAATTACACACCTGGGACCGAGAGACTCTAAAAGGACCAAAGAGAAGGATAAGTAAATTAAAAAAAGAGCTGGAAAAGTTGAGGCGGGGCCAATGAATGCGGAATCTCGCTCTCGCCAGAAGGAAGTCCTTGTTCTCATCGAGAATTTGTTAGATCAAGAGGAAATTTTTTGGCTACAGAGAGGAAGAGCAAACTGGTTGATGCATGGAGATCGTAATACATCTTTTTCTCACAATGCCGCAACGGCCAGGAAGAAAAGGAATAACATTAAAAAACTTCTTGATGATACTAGTGTTTGGCGACAAGGAGCGGAATTAAAGAATCATATTAGGAGTTATTTCTCAAACCTTTTTACCTCTGAAGTGGGGCAGCCGAGTATGGAAGTTCTATCCCTCGTTATGAAAAGAGTGTCAGATGAGATGAATAATGCCCTCCTGGCGCCTTATACGGCTGATGATGTCCGAAAAGCCCTTTTTGATATAGGAGATTTAAAGGCCCCGGGCCCTGACGGACTCCATGCTATTTTTTATAAAAGATTTTGGCCTATGCTGGGGGATGATCTCGTCCAAGAAGTGCTGCAAGCTATGAATACATGCACTATCCCGGAAGGCTGGAATGATACTGCGATAGTGATGATCCCGAAGATTAATTCACTAGATAAGGTAACTCAGTTCAGACCAATTAGCCTGTGTAATGTTGTGTACAAGGCTATATCCAAAATGGTGGCTACTCGATTGAAGGTTTTCCTTCCAGAAATTATTAGCCCGACACAGAGTGCTTTTGTACCTGGACGAATGATTACTGATAACGTTTTAGTGGCTTATGAATGTTTTCACAAAATAAAAAATAGAAGGGATGGAAAGGAAGGATTGTGCGCGATCAAACTTGATATGCATAAAGCTTATGACCGAGTGGAGTTTTCTGAAGGAGATCATGTTGAGATTAGGCTTCCAAGAGAGTTGGGTCAATTTTATCATGCAATGTGTTTCTACCGTTGAATATCGAGTTAGATTTAATTCAGAAGAAACTGAGAGTTTTAAGCCATCCAGAGGTTTACGACAAGGAGACCCGTTATCGCCTTATTTACTTTTGCTATGTACTGAGGGGCTGTCTGCTCTCTTGTCACATGCGGAGGAAAGTGGGAAAACTGAAGGTGTGAAAGTGTGTAGAGAGGCACCACCGATTACGAATCTTCTTTTTGTGGATGACTCATTGATCCTGATGAAGGCAAGTATTCACAATGCAGAGGCTTTGAAAACCATTCGGGACTCGTATTGTAAAGCATCGGGGCAATTGATCAGTGTTGATAAATCAAATATATTTTTCAGCCCCAATAAAAAAGTGGAAATCAAGGAGCAACTATGTACAACACTCAATATCATGACTGAAGCTCTCAATGATAAATATCTGGGGTTACCGGCTAATGTGGGTATGGATAAATCTGACTGTTTTCAGTATCTGATTGACCGTATCATCATGAAGATAAGTGGATGGAAAGAAAAAAAATTATCCACGGGAGGGAAGGAAATCCTCCTGAAATCTGTTATACAAGCTATCCCCACCTATGCGATGTCCGTCTTTAAAATTCCTAAAAAAATTGTAAGGGAATCACTGATGCGATATCTCATTTCTGGTGGGGGGACGAGGATAATCAGAAGCGGGTGCATTGGATGGCTTGGTGGAAAAAGTGTGTACCCAAAAATCAAGGGGGCATGGGATTCCGGGATATTCATTGTTTCAACCTAGCAATGCTGGCAAAACAAGTGTGGCGTATTATTGACAATCCAGACTCCTTATGTGCGACCGTGTTGAGAGCAAAATATTCCCCAAACAGTGATTTATTAAATACAAAGCTAAAAAAGGGCTCTTCTTTTACTTGGCAAAGTATTATGGCAGGGTTAATTGTCTAAATCTTGGTTATATTTGGCGTGTTGGAAATGGTCACAACATTGATATTTGGGAAGATGCTTGGATTCTTAATTGTGCAAATAGAAAAATAATCACACCGAGAGGGAGTAATTTGATCTCAAGGGTATCTGATTTAATTGATCCTGTTACTAGTAATTGGGATGAAAATTTGGTCACACAAATGTTCTGGCCAGTTGATGCACAAAGGGTCCTTGCAATTTCTTTGTCACAACATGATATGTCGGATTTTGTCGCTCGGAGCTATTCAAAGAATGGAACTTTTTCTGTTCGATCAGCCTATGCAGTGCAATGGGAACACCAACACGGGGGAAATTAAGAAGAACACCAACACCAACATATGACTATCAGTCCTATTTGGAGTGAGATTTGGAAATTATCATGTCCATCAAAGGTTAAAATTTTCATTTGGTGCACACTGCATGGCACCCTCCCGTGTAGAGTTAATTTGGTGAATAGACATATAAAGATTACCCCCAATTGTCCGGCATGTTCCTTTGGATCAGAGGATACAAAGCATATATTATTTCAATGTTAGAAAGCCAAGGAGGTTTGGAAAAAACTAGGTCTAGATCAGGTCATTAAAAGAGCGTGCGAAGTTGATTATGCTGGTGAGGCGGTGCTTGAATTTTTGCTTTCTATGCCTGAACGTGTAACATCCCAAATTTTCAATTTGGAATGTTATACATTAGATCAACATTGCATATCATATTTTATTGCATTTTGGCTTGATCCTAGAAATTCTACGCAACTCAAGGACCCACGGAGAGAGTTGGGGATTTCGTTATTTTCATATTTGAGTTTTCTCAAATTTTGAAAAGAGGATCGTTTGATTTTAATTATTTTCTCTTCAAATATTTCTTTTATGAAAATAAAAGAGAGGGGATAAAATGATTTCCCCAAAATAAAGAAATATTGGAGATTTAATATTAAAATCAAATAAGAACTTTATTCGGAATTTTATCGCTATTATTTTTGAATTAGGAAAAATATGCGTTTTTCAAAATTGCATTAGAGGCCCAAATAAATATTCACTTCGTCCGCTATATTTTTAGAGGACGGGGAAAATTTATTTCAGGATTTTTGGAGTCCGTTTAGTATTTCTATTCTTTGTTATTCAGCGCGGAATTATTTAAAAAAAAGAGTTACCGCCTTACCGGGCCGTGTCCGACTAGGACACTGCACCTGGCTGGCCTTTTTAAGGCCGGGGCCCGAGCCACCAGCCCCAAACCCTAGCGCCTCGCCCTGCCTCGAAATCCGCGCCGCCGCCGGATTCGCCGCTACCGCCGCCGCCGGATCCGCGCCGCCGCCGCCGTCTCGTCGTCGCCGCCGCTTCGCCGCCGCCGCCCCGCCGCTTCGCCGCCGACCCCGCCGCCGCCGCCGGACGCCGCCTCGCCGGAGTTGCCCGCCGCCGCCGCCGTCACGCGTCCCGAGGTAGCCGCCGGTTTTCTTAGAAAACCGTGTGGTTTTTTAGAACCCGCGGTTATTTTTATTTTAGTTCTTCTTTTCGGTTTAGTTATTTAGCGAACGCCTGTTCGTACGTTCGTTTTAACGAACGGTTTTCACCCGTTAACCGCAGACAGCGAACGTTCGTTCGTTAGCCTGTTTGTCAGTTTTTCTTTTTCCAGGGTTTTCCGCGATTATTTTCGATTGCGATTTTTGACCAGATTTTCGTTTTAGTTTATCTTTTCGCTCGTTTATCGGAATCAGGCGATTCAAGCGCCTAGATCTTCGTTTCGAAGACCTCTTTCTGTTTAACCAACTTGAACAAGATTTCGCTACTGTATATTTGTCCTAAGTCTAGATTAGTAAACGGATCTTGTTTCTTTCGCAGTTTGAGTTTCGTTGCTTCGTTTGATTTGATTCTTTTTGCAAACGAGAGTTCTAAAGTTGAAATTTCTGGTTAGATCTCTTATTTGAGTTTTACCCGTGCTTCTAGTTGAGTGCTTATTGTATGCTTGTTTGTTTGCGATAGAGTTCCCGGAGTGCGAAGCGTGCTACTATGAGTCTCTAGGTTTCACGGATCATCGGCAAGGCAAGTAACACTTTGATCATACCTTTTTACTACCCAGTTTTATTGCATTAGATCAATCCTCAAACAATTGCATGGTTAGGATCTGATTAAATTGTGGGTTTTGGGAAGTAGATGAGGTAGTACCTATTCACCTGTTTATTATCAAACCTATGGGAGTTACTTCTACGTTGCTTATATTGCTATGCTATGCTCGTAGACGTGGATTGGGTTTGAGTGTATCCATGACAGATGTGAGTTTGTTAATTAATGGTTCAACTTAAGGTGGCAACTTTAATACACATCTGGGTGGATTGCTTGTGGGAACCTGGAGAATCCAGTGTTGTCCTAAGATATCCCGGAGGACCCGTGTGATCATCCTACGGCCCGCCACCGAGGCTCAAAGGGATCATAAGATTATTCATGCTAGAAACTTCCGTGTGCACCCACAAGCCAATATGGGCTTTGGCATAGTTGAGTAAGTTGCGTGAAGCCCTTGAAGAGGTAGACTAGCAGATGTAGTGGGTTGTAGGTGGTACTGTCTATCCAGAGTAGAGAGTTAATGCTTCAGAAGGACTGTGTCTCGAATCTCCGACCATGGATGTATTCGAGTCTTGTGGGGAAAAGTGCGCAAACCTCTGCAGAGTGTATAAACTAATCATGGTTAGCCGTGTCCCCGGTTATGAACATCTTGAGTATCTAGTTCTTGGATTATCATGTTGATCTCATCACTTTTAATATAATTTGATTGGGTTTAATGATGATGCTTAGTTGGGATTGAGATGGAGGAACCTTCTCAATGTTTAATGACCACCATGATAGTTAAATAAAATGTATTCCTTTGTTGTAGGGAAAAATTGGCTTTATGCAAAACTATAACCATAGAGCTTACCACCAGCCAAATATGCATGTAGTGATAGCAATTAGTCTGTTCATTACTCTTTGTGTTACCTTGCCAGCATATTCTATGTGCTGACCCGTTTCGGGCTGCAACGTTCATGTTGCAGACTTTTCAGACGACGAGTAAGGAGCCATAGGTCGTTGTTTTTCACTCAGTGATGCCGTTGGAGTTGATGGACTCACTTTATCTTCCAAGCCTTCCGCTGTTATCGTTTAGATGGCCTTAAGCCATATTTATTGTAATAAGTTCTCCTTTGAGACATTCGATGTAATAAGTGTGTGATTGCTAATCTGTTATAAATCCTCAAGTACTGTGCGTGTCAGCATTACCGATCCAGGGATGACACTAATGCACAGAGATCAGACTGTTTGAGGTCTGGTCGCTACAAGATGGTATCAAAGCACACGCTGACTGTAGGACACGACCACTAAGCTAAAACCCTAGATCACTACTCTCTTCTCATTTCTGACTCCTCTACCTTTTCTACTCTTTAGGATGGCGGATGCAAGGAACAAGTTCACTCAACCGGATGAAGATACACCCTTTGGACGACACTTGAAGGAAGTTACTAGATACCTAAACATCGGAATACCAAGCTTCACTGGGACTTACAACGCCACTTTACCAGAAGAGGAGCGTTGGATGATTCGAGTTCAAGTTCCAGGAAGGACCTTCACGCCAGTCACTGAGCCCATAGAGTTTTCCTTTGATGCACCAACCTGGAGTCTAGGCAAGAGCATGGCAGCCCACATCACCATGGGACGCATTGGAGAAGTTTACCACAAGGATCTCAAGGATACTATCTACCAGATTTGTGGGCGTCGAGATGAGCAATGGGAGATGATCAGCACCAGGAAGGATAGGTCCATTGCAGCTTTCATCCAGGAGTTAAATCAGCACATTCGTCGCCAGGAGAACCAGATGTGTGCATGCATGATAGATCTGAAGAAGGCAATGACCAGGATCATGGAGCTAGAGGAAGAACTCAAGTCTACACGCGATGGATACGAGGAGGAAATGACGATACTCGTGGAGAAGAATGACGACCTCACAAGGAAGCTAGGAATTTTCATGGGAGGCCCCGCGCCAGGAGGAGAAGACGACGATTCCACTTGCCCGGAGAACTACACCATCATCGACGACACTGACTCGGACCCCGACGATAGCGATGATGACTTTGTTGATGAAGCTGGAGCAGATATTATGGAATCTTCCACCGATCAATTTTTCTAGTCGATCACCATATCAGTAGTAGAAATTCCCCCATGTATATAGTATAGTCCGAGCACTTTTGTAACGATAGTTAGACCGATTGTATGCCCTTGTTTGAATTGATTGAAGTGATATGATTGTGTTTGTCTCATGTGCATATGGGTAGTGTTTTCCCCCTAGACCTCATTCTATTCTATTTTCTCACCTTTTCTAAACCCAGCAGATGCCTCCGAAACGCGACAATGGATTTGCTTTCCCACCGGAGCTCACTCAGTTGATCCAGCAGCAGAATGCATTGATGCAGATACTAGTCCAGAATCAGAATCAGGGGAACAACAACAACAACAATAACCCACCACCACCACCACCACCTGTTGATCACTTAGCCCGTTTTCTAAGGCTGAATCCGCCGGTGTTCTCCAGTAGCACCGAGCCGATAGTTGCAGATGATTGGCTCCGCAAGATTGGAAGGGAGTTGACCACTGCAGGATGCACAGATGCGGAGAGAGTGTGTTTTGCCGCACATCAGCTTGATGGACCCGCAGCATCATGGTGGGAGAATTTCACAGCCACTTACCCCATCGACACTGTCACATGGGACCAGTTTCAGCAGGCTTTTCACACTGCCCATGTATCAGCAGGAGCTATGGCCATGAAGAAGCGTGAGTTTCGCAACTTATGCCAAGGAGACGCACCGTCAGCCAGTATGTGGATGATTTTAGTAAGCTAGCACGTTATGCCCCAGATGACGTTGCTACGGATGCAGCTAAACAGGAGAAGTTTCTGGAAGGACTGAATGATGAGCTGAGCATGCAGTTGATGGTGGCAACTTTCAATAACTACCAGGAGTTGGTAGATAGAGCTCTCATGATTGAAGGGAAGCAGCAGCAAATTGACAACCGCAAGAGGAGGACAAGGGAAGTATAATTCTGGAGCTCAGCAGAGACCCCGTTTTACCCCGAACTCGGGAGGACCCCTTCAACATAACCATGGAGGTCACAATCACAATGGAGGGATTTCGCACAACCATAGGGGCCCCAGGAATGGGAATGGTAATGGAGGAAGCAACGGCCAGAACCGTACCAACCCAGCAACACCTGCCAAGAAGGATCTAAGTCACATTACTTGTTTCAAGTGCGGGAAGAATGGACATTATGCCACGGAGTGTTCTGAAGCAAAGAATGGAAATGGCAATGGAAGCTTTGGGAAGAAGCCCAACCCTTTCAACAGGGGACACGTGAACCACGTTAGCGTGGAGGAGGTTGAAGCACAACCCGATGCAGTAATAGGTAAAATTTTGGTTAAGTCATTTACTGCAATCGTTCTTTTTGATACTGGTGCATCGCATTCATACATATCAAGGGGATTTGTGGATAAGTTTAAACTACCAACCCAAGCCCTTAGGTCACCCATGTTAGTAACCTCGCCAGGAGCAGAGTATATGGCTAGCCTACGGTGTGATCGGTTACCATTAAGGATTGGTAACTACCTGTTTCCCTCAGACCTAATAGTATTGGAGTCGCAAGGAATGGATGTGATATTAGGCATGGATTGGTTATCGAAGTATGGAGGGAACATTGACTGCGCCAGTAAGTCGATTTTACTTACCACCCCAGAAGGAAGAAGGATTAAGTATGTACCCCGGCATGTGCCGAAGGGTACTCAAGTAAATTCCTTATCAGGAGTTGTACAGGAGGAAGTACCAGTGGTGAAGGATTTCTCGGATGTATTTCCAGAAGAGTTGCCAGGCATGCCACCGGATAGAGACATTGAGTTTTTGATCGAGCTTTTGCCAGGCACCGGGCCTATATCTAAGAGACCGTACAGGATGCCCGCTAAGGATTTAGAGGAAATTAAGAAGCAGATTAAGGAGTTACTGGATAAAGGCTATATTTTCCCAAGCTTGTCACCTTGGGGATCACCAGTGCTTCTAGTGGAGAAGAAGGATGGATCATTGAGGATGGTTGTTGATTATCGAGGATTGAATGAAGTAACAATCAAGAACAAGTACCCACTGCTGATGATAAATGATTTGTTTGACCATCTGCAAGGAGCTAAGGTGTTTTCCAAGATCGATCTGCGATCAGGGTACCACCAGCTGAAGATTCGAGAGCAGGATATACCTAAGACAACTTTTACCACAAGGTACGAGCTATATGAGTATACCGTTATGTCATTTGGTCTGACTAACGCACCTGCCTATTTTATGAACATGATGAACAAGGTGTTTATGGAGTTTTTGGATAAGTTCGTCATGGTGTTCATTGATGATATTCTAGTCTACTCGAAGAATGAAGAGGAGCATAAAGAGCATTTGCGTCTGGTACTTGGGAAGCTCAGAGAACACCAGTTATATGCCAAGTTCAGCAAGTGTGAGTTTTGGTTGAAGGAAGTTGGATTCCTCGGACATGTTATATCCGGAGAAGGAATAGAAGTAGACCCTACCAAGGTTGTCACTGTGACAAATTGGGAAGCACCCACGTCAGTTGGAGAGATCCGGAGTTTTCTTGGACTCGCAGGATACTACCGGAGGTTCATTGAGAATTTCTCGAAGATTGCAAAGCCCATGACGGAGTTATTGAAGAAGGACACCAAGTTCAAATGTACTGAGGAATGTGAGGCCAGTTTTCAGGATTTGAAGAAACGCTTGGTTACATCTCCAGTGTTGATTCTGCCAGATCAACGCAAGGATTATCAAGTGTATTGCGACGCTTCTCGTCGAGGACTTGGAGCAGTGCTTATGCAGGAGGGGAGAGTTGTCTCATATGCCTCACGACAGCTTAAACCCCATGAGTTGAATTATGCTACCCATGATTTGGAGTTAGCAGCCGTAGTGCATGCATTGAAGACATGGAGACATTTTCTCATCGGAAATCATTGTGAGGTGTACACAGATCACAAGAGTTTGAAGTATATCTTCATGCAGAAGGAGTTGAATCTCAGGCAGAGGAGATGGTTGGAGCTCATTAAGGATTATGATATGAAGTTGCATTATCATCCCGGAAAGGCTAACGTAGTAGCTGATGCGTTGAGCCGCAAGAGTCATGTCAACACACTCATGACCGGAGAGTTACCCAAGGAGTTAGCAGAGGATCTTCGTGAACTATGTTTGGAAATAGTTCCGAGAGGTTATGTAGCAGCATTGGAGATCCAGTCCACTTTGATGGATAAGATCAGGGAAGCTCAGAAGATGGACAAGGAGATTGTCGAGATAAAAGAGAGGATGAGCAAAGGAAAAGCTAAGGGATTTCGTGAGGATGAGCACGATACCCTATGGTTTGAGGACCGTGTATATGTGCCAAATGATCCAGAGATCAGGAAGTTGATTCTGCAAGAGGCCCATGATTCGCCGTATTTGATCCACCCAGGAAATACCAAGATGTATCTGGATTTGAAGGATAGCTTCTGGTGGACCGGAATGAAGAAGCATATTGCGGAGTATGTAGCAGTTTGTGATGTATGTCAGAGAGTGAAGGCAGAACATCAGAAGCCAGCTGGATTGTTACAGCCATTGCCGATACCCGAATGGAAGTGGGATAAACTAGGCATGGACTTTATCACGGGATTGCCCAGGACTCTTTCAGGCTATGACTCGATATGGGTTGTAGTCGATCGTTTGACAAAGGTAGCTCATTTCATCCCAGTGAAGACCACCTACACCTGTGCTAAGTTGGCAAAGATATACATGACCAGGATCGTATGTCTGCATGGAGTTCCGAGGACCATTGTATCAGATAGAGGAACCCAGTTTACCTCAAAGTTTTGGAATCAGTTGCATGAGACTTTGGGAACCAGGCTAGAGTTCAGTACAGCTTTTCACCCGTAGACAGATGGACGGACTGAGAGAGTCAATCAGATTCTGGAGGACATGTTGAGAGCTTGTGCGCTAGACTATGGATCTAGTTGGGACGACAATTTGCCATATGCAGAGTTCTCTTACAACAACAGCTATCAAGCCAGTTTGAAGATGGCCCCTTTTGAAGCATTGTACGGAAGGAGGTGCAGGACACCATTGTTGTGGGATGAAGTTGGAGACCGTTAGTTGTTTGGACCGGATTTGACTAAAGAGTCTGAAGAGAAGGTTAAGCTGATACGCGATAGACTCAAGGTAGCCCAGTCCAGGCAGAAAAGCTATGTGGATTCTAAACGCAAGGAGATAGTTTACGAAGTCGGACACAGAGTGTATCTTCGTGTGTCCCCACTTTGAGGAGTGAAGCGTTTTGGAGTTAAGGGAAAGTTAGCACCACGTTTTGTGGGACCATACAAGGTTTTGGAATGTATGGGAGAAGTTGCTTACAAGTTGGAATTGCCCGAAGGATTGTCAGGAGTTCACGATGTGTTCCACGTTTCTGAGTTGAAGAAGTGCCACGCAGAGATGGCTGATATCCCTCTGAGAGATACAGTGGCACTGGAAGCGATTCAGTTGGATAGCGATTTGATCTACGAGGAGAAACTAGTCAAGATTCTTGAGTTTGCCAGCCGAGTCACACGCAGCAAGGTTATCAAATTCTACAAAGTTCAGTGGAGCCACCATACCGAGGATGAAGACCTACGGAAGGATCACCCTCACCTATTTTCTAGCCAACCCGAATCTCGAGGGCGAGATTCATCTTAAGGGGGGTAGGTTTGTAACATCCCAAATTTTCAATTTGGAATGTTATACATTAGATCATCATTGCATATCATATTTTATTGCATTTTGGTTTGATCCTAGAAATTCTACGCAACTCAAGGACCCACGGAGAGAGTTGGGGATTTCGTTATTTTCATATTTGAGTTTTCTCAAATTTTGAAAAGAGGATCGTTTGATTTTAATTATTTTCTCTTCAAATATTTCTTTTATGAAAATAAAAGAGAGGGGATAAAATGACTTCCCCAAAATAAATAAATATTGGAGATTTAATACTAAAATCAAATAAGAATTTTATTCGGAATTTTATCGCTATTTTATTTGAATTAGGAAAAATATGTGTTTTTCAAAATCGCATTAGAGGCCCAAATAAATGTTCGCTTTGTCTGCTATATTTTTAGAGGTCGGGGAAAATTTATTTCAGGATTTTTGGAGTCTGTTTAGTATTTCTTTTCTTTGTTTTTCTGCGCAGAATTATTTAAAAAAAAGAGTTACCGCCTTACCGGGCCGTGTTCGACTAGGACACTGCACTCGGCCGGCCTTTTTAAGGCCGAGGCCCGAGCCGCCAGCCCCAAACCCTAGCGCTTCGCCCCGCCTCGAAATCCGTGTCGCCGCCGCCAGATTCGCCGCTGCCGCCGCCGGATCCGCGCCGCCGCCGCCGTCTCGCCTTCGCCGCCGCCGCGCCGCTTCACCGCTGACCCCGCCGCCGGACGCCGCCTCGCCGGAGTTACCCGCCGCCGTCGCCGTCATGCGTCCCGAGGTAGCCGCCGATTTTCGTTAGAAAACCGTGTGTTTTTTTAGAACTCGCGGTTATTTTTATTTTAGTTTGGTTTTTTTTCGGTTTAGTTATTTAGCGAACGCCCATTCGTACGTTCGTTTTAACGAACGGTTTTCACCCGTTAACCGCAGACAGCGAACGTTCGTTCGTTAGCCTGTTCGTCAGTTTTTCTTTTTCCAGGGTTTTCCGCGATTATTTTCGATCGCGATTTCTGACCCGATTTTCATTTTAGTTTATCTTTTCGCTCGTTTATCGGAATCAGGCGATTCAAGCGCCTAGATCTTCGTTTCGAAGCCCTCTTTCTGTTTAACCAAATTGAACAAGATTTTGCTATTGTAAAATTTGACCTAAGTCCAGATTAGTAAACGGATCTTGTTTCTTTCGCAGTTTGAGTTTCATTGCTTCGTTTGATTTGATTCTTTTTGCAAACCAGAGTTCTTAAGTTGAACTTTCTGGTTAGATCTCTTATTTGAGTTTTACCCGTAGTTCTAGTTGAGTGCTTATTGTATGCTTGTTTGTTTGCGATAGAGTACCCGGAGTGCGAAGCGTGCTACTACGAGTCTCTAGGTTTCACGGATCATCAGAAAGGCAAGTAACACTTTGATCATACCTTTTTACTACCCAGTTTTATTGCATTAGATCAATCCTCAAACAATTGCATGGTTAGGATCTGATTAAATTGTGGGTTTTGGGAAGTAGATGAGGTAGTACCTATTCACCTGTTTATTATCAAACATATGGGAGTTACTTTTACGTTGCTTATATTGCTATGCTATGCTCGTAGGCGTGGATTGGGTTTGAGTGTATCCATGACAGATGTGAGTTTGTTAATTAATGGTTCAACTTAAGGTGGCAACTTTAATACACATCTGGGTGGATTGCTTGTGGGAACCTGGAGAATCCAGTGTTGTCCTAGGATATCCCAGAGGACCCGTGTGATCATCCTACGGCCCGTCACCCAGGCTCAAAGGGATCATAAGATTATTCATGCTAGAAACTTCCGTGTGCAGCCACAAGCCAATATGGGCTCTAGCATAGTTGAGTAAGTTGCGTGAAGCTCTTGAAGAGGTAGACTAGAAGATGTAGTGGGTTGTAGGTGGTACTGTCTATCCAGAGTAGAGAGTTAATGCTTCAGAAAGATTGTGTCTCGAATCTCCGACCATGGATGTATTCGAGTCTTGTGGGGAAAAGTGCGCAAACCTCTGCAGAGTGTATAAACTAATCATGGTTAGCCGTGTCCCCGGTTATGGACATCTTGAGTATCTAGTTCTTGGATTATCATGTTGATCTCATCACTTTTAATATAATTTGATTGGGTTTAATGATGATGCTTAATTGGGATTGAGATGGAGGAACCTTCTCAATGTTTAACAACCACCATGATAGTTAAATAAAATGTATTCCTTTGTTGTAGGAAAAAATTGGCTTTATGCAAAACTGTAACCATAGAGCTTACCACCAGCCAAATATCCATGTAGTGATAGCAATTATTCTGTTCATTGCTCTTTGTGTTACCTTGCCAGCATATTCCATGTGCTGACCCGTCTCGGCTGCAACATTCATGTTGCAGACTTTTCAGACGACGAGTAAGGAGCCATAGGTCATTGTCTTTCACTCAGTGATGCCGTTGGAGTTGATGGACTCACTTTATCTTTCGAGCCTTCCGCTGTTATCGTTTTAGGTGGCCTTAAGCCATATTTATTGTAATAGGTTCTCCTTTGGGACATTCGATGTAATAAGTGTGTGATTGCTACTCTATTATAAATCCTCAAGTACTATGCGTGTCAGCATTACTGATCCAGGGATGACACTGATGCACAGAGATCCGACTGTTTGAGGTCTGGTTGCTACAGAACGGGAGCTTACGATCTTGGGTATTCCGAATGTCCGTGAATTAATTGCAATTTGAACTTGGTATTTATGGAAGGAGAGGCAAAAACTGGTCCATAAGGAGAAAACCCAAGATGCTAACCAGATCTCCATGGGAATTCGTGCAATTACGGTAAACTATGTTTTGGCTATATCACCAAAGGCTACAATGAAAAGAGGAGATTGGGTCCAACCTCCAAGGGGGTTTGTAAAACTTAATGTGGATGCTTCTTTTGATCATGACTGGCTCAGGGGCACGGCTGGTGCTTTTTTGAGAGATGATAAAGGAAAATTCATTGCAGGGGGAATTGGAGAATTGATTGGTGCACAGATGTTCTAACGGCTGAAGCTATGGTGCTTAGATATGGTCTAACTATTGCTCAAAGGGCGTGCTGCAACCGCTTAGTTCGTAACTCAGATAACATGGAGGTTATCGAAACCATGAACAATGGAGGACGGTCATCTAGTACTGCGGCGGAAGTGTTTGACGATTGTTATTTTTTAGCACGTGAATTTCCCATTACTAAATTTGAGCATTGTAATAGAGAAGCAAATAGGGTCGCACATGAACTTGCTAAGTTAGCTAGATTTTCTTCATCTTTGAACTGGTTTGAGGAGCCCTTGAGTGAAATTGCACCCCTCCTCATAAATGATGTACTTGTTATCGCAAATGAATAAAGTTTCTATGTTTCTTTTCAAAAAAGGGGGGGTCCTTTTGCTACAAGAATTTGATTTGCATACTATTGACTAAAAGGGAGCTGAGAATCCCGTAGCTGATAACTTGTCTCGAATGGAAAATGTTCTTGATGACCCACTGCCTATTGATGATAGTTTTCCTGATGAAAAATTAGCCGTTATAAATGCTTCTCATAATACTCCTTGGTATGCACACTATGCTAATTACATTGTTGCTAAATATATACCTGATACATCTCCAACGTATCTATAATTTTTGATTGTTCCATACTATATTATATTCTGTTTTGGACATTATTGGGCTTTATTATACACTTCTATATCATTTTTGGGACTAACCTATTAACTGGAGCCCCAGCCTAGAATTGCTGTTTTTTGCCTATTCAGAGTTTCGCAGAAAAAGAATATCAAACGGAGTCCAAACGGAATGAAACCTTCGGGAACGTGATTTTCGGAACGAACGTGATCTAGAGGACTTGGACCCTACGTCAAGACATCAACCAGGAGGGCACGAGGTAGGGGGCGCGCCTACCCCCCTGGGCGCGCCCTCCACCCTCGTGGGCCCCATGTTGCTCCACCGACGTACTTCTTCCTCCTATATATACCTACGTACCCCCAAACTACCAGATACGGAGCCAAAAACCTAATTCCACCGCCGCAACCTTCTGTACCCATGAGATCCCATCTTGGGGCCTTTTCCGGAGCTCCGCCGGAGGGGGCATCGATCACGGAGGGCTTCTACATCAACACCATAGCCTCTCCGATGATGTGTGAGTAGTTTACCTCAGACCTTCGGGTCCATAGTTATTAGCTAGATGGCTTCTTCTCTCTTTTTGGATCTCAATACAATGTTCTCCCCCTCTCTTGTGGAGATCTATTCGATGTAATCTTCTTTTGCGGTGTGTTTGTTGAGACCGATGAATTATGGGTTTATGATCAAGTTTACCTATGAACAATATTTGAATCTTCTCTGAATTCTTTTATGTATGATTGGTTATCTTTGCAAGTCTCTTCGAATTATCAATTTGGTTTGGCCTACTAGATTGATCTTTCTTGCAATGGGAGAAGTGCTTAGCTTTGGGTTCAATCTTGCGTTGTCCTTTCCCAGTGACAGTAGGGGCAGCAAGGCACATATTGTATTGTTGCTATCGAGGATAACAAGATGGGGTTTATATCATATTGCATGAGTTTATCCCTCTACATCATGTCATCTTGCTTAAAGCGTTACTCTGTTCTTATGAACTTAATACTCTAGATACATGCTGGATAGCGGTCGATGTGTGGAGTAATAGTAGTAGATGCAGGCAGGAGTCGGTCTACTTGTCTCGGACGTGATGCCTATATACATGATCATACCTAGATATTCTCATAACTATGCTCAGTTCTGTCAATTGCTCAACAGTAATTTGTTCACCCACCGTAATACTTATGCTCTCGAGAGAAGCCTCTAGTGAAACATATGGCCCCTGGGTCTATTTTCTATCATATTAATCTTCCAACACTTAGTTATTTGTATTGCCTTTTATTTTACTTTGTATCTTTATCATAAAAATACCAAAAATATTATCTTATCATATCTATCAGATCTCACTCTCGTAAGTGACCGTGAAGGGATTGACAACCCCTTTATTGCGTTGGTTGCGAGGAATTATTTGTTTGTGTAGGTGCGAGGGACTCGTGCGTGGCCTCCTACTGGATTGATACCTTGGTTCTCAAAAATTGAGGGAAATACTTACGCTACTTTACTGCATCACCCTTTCCTCTTCAAGGGAAAACCAACGCAGTGCTCAAGAGGTAGCAAGAAGGATTTCTGGCGCCGTTGCCGGGGAGTCTACGCAAAAGTCAACATACCAAGTACCCATCACAAACCCTTATCTCCAGCATTACATTATTTGCCATTTGCCTCTCGTTTTCCTCTCCCCCACTTCACCCTTGCCGTTTTATTCGCCCTCTCTTTTCCGTTCGCCTTTTTTTCGCTCGCTTCTTGTTTGCTCGTGTGTTGGATTGCTTGCTTGTCACGATGGCTCAAGATAATACTAAATTATGTGACTTTACCAATACCAACAATAATGATTTTCTTAGCACTCCGATTGCTCCTCTTACCGATACTGAATCTTGTGAAATCAATGCTGCTTTGTTGAATGTTGTCATGAAAGATCAATTCGCCGGCCTTCCTAGTGAAGATGCCGCTACCGATCTAAATAGCTTCGTTGATTTGTGTGATCTGCAAAAGAAGAAAGATGTGGACAAAGATATTGTTAAATTGAAGCTATTTCCTTTTTCGCTTAGAGATCGTGCTAAAGCTTGGTTTTCGTCTTTGCCTAAAAATAGTATTGGTTCTTGGAATAAGTGCAAAGATGCTTTTATCTCTAAATATTTTCCTCCCGCTAAGATCATTTCTCTTAGAAACGATATTATGAATTTTAAGCAACTTGATCATGAACATGTTGCACAAGCTTGGGAGAGGATAAAATTAATGATACGTAATTGTCCTACACATGGTTTGAATTTATGGATGATCATACAAATTTTTTATGCCGGATTGAATTTTGCTTCTAGAAACCTTTTAGATTCGGCCGCAGGAGGCACTTTTATGGAAATCACTTTAGGAGAAGCTACTAAACTCCTAGATAATATTATGGTTAATTATTCTCAATGGCACACTGAAAGATCTACTAGTAAAAAAGTGCATGTGATAGAAGAAATTAATGTTTTGAGTGGAAAGATGGATGAACTTATGAAATTATTTGCTACTAAGAGTGTTTCTTTTGATCCGAATGATATTCCTTTGTCTACTTTGATTGAGAATAATAATGAATCTATGGATGTGAATTTTGTTGGTAGGAATAAATTTTGGTAACAATGCGTATAGAGGAAACTTTAATCCTAGGCCTTATCCTAGTAATTCCTCTAATAATTATGGTAATTCCTACAATAATTCTTGTGGAAATTTTAATAAGATGCCTTCTGAATTTGAGACTAGTGTTAAAGAATTTATGAATTCACAAAAAAAATTCAATGCTTTGCTTGAAGAAAAATTGCTTAAAGTTGATGAATTGGCTAGGAACGTTGATAGAATTTCTCTTGATGTTGATTCTTTAAAACTTAGATCTATTCCACCTAAGCATTATATCAATGAGTCTTTCAAAGCCATGAGAATTTCCATTGATGAGTGCAAAGAAAGAACCGCTAGGATGCGTGGTAAGAAAGATTGCTTTGTGAAAGCGTGTTCTTCTAATTTCTATGAAAATAAAGATGAAGATCTAAAAGTTATTGATGTGTCCCCTATTAAATCTTTGTTTTGCAATATGAATCTTGATAATGATGGGACTAAATATGATCCACCTTTACCTAGAAGGCGTTCCAAAAATTTGGAATTTTTAGATTTTGATGCAAAAATTGGTAAAAGTAGGATTGAAGAGATCAAAACTTTAGATATTAATGAACCCACTATTTTGGATTTCAAGGAATTTAATTATGATAATTGCTCTTTGATAGATTGTATTTCCTTGTTGCAATCCGTGCTAAATTCTCCACATGCTTATAGTCAACATAAAGCTTTTACTAAACATATCGTTGATGCTTTGATGCAATCTTATGAAGAAAAACTTGAGTTGGAAGTTTCTATCCTTAGGAAACTTTATGATGAGTGGGAACCTACTATTAAAATTAAAATTAAAGATCATGAATGCTATGCTTTGTGTGATTTGGGTGCTAGTGTTTCCACGATTCTAAAAACTTTGTGTGATTTGCTAGGTTTCCGTGAATTTGATGATTGCTCTCTAAATTTGCACCTTGCGGATTCCACCATTAAGAAAACTATGGGAAGAATTAATGATGTTCTTGTTATTGCAAATAGGAATTATGTGCCCATAGAATTTATTGTTCTTGATATAGATTGCAATCCTTCATGTCCTATTAATCTTGGTAGACCTTTTCTTAGAACGATTGGTGCAATTATTGATATGAAGGAAGGGAATATTAGATTCCAATTTCCGTTAGGAAAAGGCATGGAACACTTCCCTAGAAAGAAAATAAAATTACCATATGAATCTATCATGAGAGCCACTTATGGATTGCCTACCAAACATGGCAATACCTAGATTTATCCTTGCTTTTATGCCTAGCTAGGGGCGTTAAACGATAGCGCTTGTTGGGAGGCAACCCAATTTTATTTTTAGTTTTTTGCTTTTTGCTTCTGTTTAGGAATAAATATTTGATCTAGCCTCTGGTTAGATGTGTTCTTATGTTTTAATTAGTGTTTGTGCCAAGTTAAACCTATAGGATCTTCTTGGATGATAGTTATTTGATCTTGCTGAAAATTGCAGAAACTTTCTGTTCACGAAAATAATTGTTAAAAATCACCCGAACGTGATAAAATATTGATTCCAATTGCTTCTGATCAACAAACAAATTTTCTAGGTCGTCCTATTTTGGCTGAATTTTTGGAGTTCCAGAAGTTTGCGTTAGTTACAGATTACTACAGACTGTTCTGTTTTTGACAGATTCTGTTTTTCGTGTGTTGTTTGCTTATTTTGATGAATCTATGGCTAATAAAATAGTTTATAAACCATAGATAAGTTGGAATAAAGTAGGTTTAACACAAATATAAATAAATAATGAGTTCATTACAGTACCTTGAAGTGGTGTTTTGTTTTCTTTCGCTAACGGAGCTCATGAGATTTTCTGTTAAGTTTTGTGTTGTGAAGTTTTCAAGTTTTGTGCAAAAGATTTGATGGATTATGGAACAAGGAGTGGCAAGAGCCTAATCTTGGGGATGCCCAAGAAACCCCAAGATAATCTAAGGACACCAAAAAGCCAAAGCTTGGGGATGCCCCGGAAGGCATCCCCTCTTTCGTCTACTTCCCTCGGTAACTTTACTTGGAGCTATATTTTTATTCACCACATGATATGTGTTTTGCTTGGAGCGTCTTGTATTATTTGAGTCTTTGCTTTTTATTTTACCACAATCATCTTTGCTGGACACACTTTTTGAGAGACACACACATGATTCGGAAATTATTAGAATACTCTATGTGCTTCACTTATATCTTTTGAGCTATATAGTTTTTGCTCTAGTGCTTCGATTATATCTTTTAGAGCACGGTGGTGGTTTTGTTTTATAGAAACTATTATTCTCTCATACTTCACTTATATTATTTTGAGATTCTTAAACAGCATGGTAATTTGCTTAGATAATCCTAATATGCTAGGTATTCAAGACTAGTAAAAAAACTTTCTTATGAGTGTGCTGAATACTAAGATAAGTTTGATGCTTGATGATTGTTTTGAGATATGGAGGTAGTGATATTAAAGTTGTGATAGTTGAGTAGTTGTGAATTTGAGAAATACTTGTGTTGAAGTTTGCAAGTTCCATAGCATGCACGTATGGTAAACGTTATGTAACAAATTTGAAACATGAGGTGTTCTTTGATTGTCCTCCTTATGAGCGGCGGTCGGGGACGAGCGATGGTCTTTTCCTACCAATCTATCCCCCTAGGAGCATGCGCGTAGTGCTTGGGTTTTGATGACTTGTAGATTTTTGCAATAAGTATGTGAGTTCTTTATGACTAATGTTGAGTCCATGGATTATACACACTCTTACCCTTCCATCATTGCTAGCCTCTTCGGTACCGTGCATTGCCCTTTCTCACATTGAGAGTTGGTGCAAACTTCGCCGGTGCATCCAAACCCCGTGATATGATACGCTCTTTCACACATAAACCTCCTTATATCTTCCTCAAAACAGCCACCATACCTACCTATTATGGCATTTACATAGCCATTCCGAGATATATTGCCATGCAACTTTCCACCATTCCTTTTATTATGACACGCTCATCATTGTCATACTGCTTTGCATGATCATGTAGTTGACATCGTATTTGTGGCAAAGCCACTGTTCATAATTTTTCATACATGTCACTCTTGATTCATTGTTATCCCGGTATACCGCCGGAGGCATTCATATAGAGTCATACTTTGTTCTAGTATCGAGTTGTAATCATTGAGTTATAAATAAATAGAAGTGTGATGATCATCATTCATAGAGCATTGTCCCAATAAAAAAAGAGAGAAAAGCCAAATAAAAAAAGGAAGGCCCAAAAAAATAAAAATAAAAATAAAAAGGGACCATGCTACTATCCTTTTTTTCCACACTTGTGCTTCAAAGTAGCACCATGATCTTCATGATAGAAAGTCTCTTGTTTTGTCACTTTCATATACTAGTGGGAATTTTTCATTATAGAACTTGGCTTGTATATTCCAACAATGGGCTTCCTCAAATGCCCTAGGTCTTCGTGAGCAAGCAAGTTGGATGCACACCCACTTAGTTTGTTTTGTTGAGCTTTCATGCATTTATAGCTCTAGTGCATCCGTTGCATGGCAATCCCTACTCCTTGCATTAACATCAATCGATGGGCATCTCCATAGCTCATTGATTAACCTCGTTGATGTGAGACTTTCTCCTTTTTTGTCTTCTCCACATAACCCCCATCATTATATTCTATTCCACCCATAGTGCTATATCCATGGCTCATGCTCATGTATTGCGTGAAGGTTGAAAAAAGTTTGAGATTACTAAAGTATGAAACAATTGCTTGGCTTGTCATCGGGGTTGTGCATGATGAGAGCATTCTTGTGTGGCAGAAATGGAGCATGACTAAACTATATGATTTTGTAGGGATGAACTTTCTTTGGCCATGTTTTTTTAGAGGACATAATTGCTTAGTTAGTATGCTTGAAGTATTATTACTTTTATGTCAATATTAAACCTTTATCTTGAATCTTTCGGATCTGAATATTCATACCACAATTAAGAGAATTACATTGAAATTATGCCAAGTAGCATTCCACATCAAAATTTTTGTTTTTATCATTTACCTACTCGAGGACGAGCAGGAATTAAGCTTGGGGATGCTTGATACGTCTCCAACGTATCTATAATTTTTTATTGTTCCATGCTATATTATATTCTGTTTCGGACATTATTGGGCTTTACTATACAATTTTATATTATTTTTGGGACTAACCTATTAACCGGAGGCCCATCCCAGAATTGCTGTTTTTTGGGCGTATTTCAGAGTTTCGCAGAAAAATAATATCAAACGGAGTCCAAACAGAATGAAACCTTCGGGAACGTGATTTTCAGAACGAACGTGATCCAGAGGACTTGGACCCTACGTCAAGACATCAACTAGGAGGGAACGAGGTAGGGGGGCGCGCCTACCCCCCTTGGCGCGCCCTCCACCCTCGTGGGCCCCATGTTGCTCCACCGACGTACTTCTTCCTCCTATATATACCTAGGTACCCCCAAACTACCAGATACGGAGCCAAAAACCTAATTCCACCGCCGCAACCTTCTGTACCCGTGAGATCCCATCTTGGGGCCTTTTCCGGAGCTCCGCCGGAGGGGGCATCGATCACGGAGGGCTTCTACATCAACACCATAGCCTCTCCGATGATGTGTGAGTAGTTTACCTCAGACCTTCGGGTCCATAGTTATTAGCTAGATGGTTTCTTCTCTCTTTTTGGATCTCAATACAATGTTCTCCCCCTCTCTTGTGGAGATCTATTCGATGTAATCTTCTTTTGTGGTGTGTTTGTTGAGACCGATGAATTGTGGGTTTATGATCAAGTTTATCTATGAACAATATTTGAATCTTCTCTGAATTCTTTTATGTATGATTGGTTATGTTTGCAAGTCTCTTCGAATTATCAGTTTGGTTTGGTCTACTATAATGATCTTTCTTGCAATGGGAGAAGTGCTTAGCTTTGGGTTCAATCTTGCGGTGTCCTTTCCCAGTGACAGTAGGGGCGGCAAGGCACGTATTGTATTGTTGCCATCGAGGATAACAAGATGGGGTTTATATCATATTGCATGAGTTTATCCCTCTACATCATGTCATCTTGCTTAAAGCGTTACTCTGTTCTTATGAACTTAATACTCTAGATGCATGCTGGATAGCGGTCGATGTGTGGAGTAATAGTAGTAGATGCAGGCAGGAGTCGGTCTACTTGTCTCGGACGTGATGCCTATATACATGATCATACCTAGATATTCTCATAACTATGCTCAATTCTATCAATTGCTCAACAGTAATTTGTTCACCCTCCGTAATACTTATGCTCTCGAGAGAAGCCTCTAGTGAAACCTATGGCCCCCGGGTCTATTTTCTATCATATTAATCTTCCAACACTTAGTTATTTTTATTGCCTTTTATTTTACTTTGCATCTTTACCTTAAAAATACCAAAAATATTATCTTATCATATCTATCAGATCTCACTCTCGTAAGTGACCGTGAAGGGATTGACAACCCCTTTATTGCATTGGTTGCGAGGATTTATTTGTTTGTGTAGGTGCGAGGGACTCGTGCGTGGCCTCCTACTGGATTGATACCTTGGTTCTCAAAAACCGAGGGAAATACTTACGCTACTTTACTGCATCACCCTTTCCTCTTCAAGGGAAAACCAACGCAGTGCTCAAGAGGTAGCAATACCACCTAGTTTCACATACCAATAAAAGAAAAAGTTCTTCTTTGGTTTAAGACATTACTTTTGGGATGACCTTGATACGCCTCCAATGTATCTATAATTTATGAAGTATTCATGCCACATTTACAACAATTTTATATGGTTTGAGTGCAATTTTATATGATTTAAATGAAGCTAACATGGACTGACACTGTTTTCAGCAGAACTTCCATGGTGTTGTCTTTTGTGCAGAAATCAAGTTCTCCAAATGCAGCGGAACTTTTGATGATTTTTTTTGGAAGAAAAGAGGCACTAGAAGCTTCGTGGGAGGGCCAGAAGATCCATGAGGGCCCCACTACCCACCTGGGCGCGCCAGCCGTGAGGTGGGCCCAGCTTGCCCTGGTGGGTAGTGGGCCCCTCGAAGCCCATCTGGACGTGAGACCGACGCCAAAAAATCCTAGAAATACAGAAACCCCCAGAAATAACCCTAGATCAGAAGTCCCGCCACCGCAAGCCTCTATAGCCATGAAAAACCAAGCTGGACCCTGTTTCGGCACTCTGCTAGAGGGGGAAATCATCACCGGAGGCCATCTTCATCATCCCGGTGGCCACCATGATGAGGCTTATTTTGGGGCCTGCGTTGCCCTTTGCACTATTCATGGTACTAGGGCGGTAGTTAACCGGTAGTACTGCTTCGTGCGGTACTGCCGCTCTGATGACCACTTCAGTATCGCAGTTCCACTGGGCCAAGCGATCCTAATCGGTAGTACCGCTCGGATGGACGGCACTACTGCTCCAGTATTCTATGCTCGCTGGCGTCTGACTGGTATTGCCGCCTTAAATGGTAGTACCGCTCCTCGGAGCGGTAGTACCACTTTACTACTTGCTGAGCATAACGGTTGGATATTTTGGCCCACAATATAAAGGGGTCTTCTTCTCCAAGAAGACCCACATCTTTTCCCCCAAGCTCCATTGTTGCACTATAGCTCATTTTCACCTAATCTCTCTCCCTAGCCATCAAAACTTGTTGATCTTCTAGGGTTTGGAGGAGAGGGCCTTGGATCTACGCTTCCACCAAGAGATATTTGATTCCCCCACTAATCCTTTGCAGATCTTATTACTCTTGGGTGTTTGGGCACCCTAAACGGAAGAGGTCACCTAAGAGCCATAATCCATCGCGGTGAAGCTTCATGATGGTGTTGGGAGCTTCCAATTAAGTTGTGGAGAGAGCCCCAACCTTATTTGTAAAGGTTCGGTCGCCGCCTTCAAGGGCACTGCTTGTGGATTCATGGCATCTTGCATTGTGTGAGGGCGTGATGAGGCTACGGTAGCCCTAATGGCTTCTTGTGGAGCATTGTGCCTCCACACCCCTCCAAAGGAGACGTACCTCGGATTCCAACATATCCTATAATACTATACAGGTATTCGCTCGGTTCATTTTCCTCTCGTCCTTGGCGGCTGGAACCCTAGCCGCTGCGAGGAGAGGCCAATCTTCCAGCACCGTCTTCCGGCGGCTCCCCTCTGTTGGGGAACGTAGTATTTAATTTTTTTTGCCTAAGATCACGCAAGATCTTTCTAGGAGAAGCATAGCAATGAGCGGGAAGAGTGTGTCCACGTACCCTCGTAGACCGAAAGCGGAAGCGTTAAGTAACGCGGTTGATGTAGTCGAACGTCTTCGCGATCCAACTGATCAAGTACTGAACGCACGACACCTCCGCGATCTGCACACATTCAGCTCGGTGACGTCCCTCGTACTCTTGATCCAGCTGAGGCCGAGGGAGAATTTCGTCAGCACGACGGCATGATGACGGTGATGATGAAGTTACCGATGCAGGGCTTCGCCTAAGCACTGCAACGATATGACCGAGGTGGAAATCTATGGAGGGGGGCACCGCACACGGCTAAGATAACTGTTAACTTGTGTGTCTATGGGGTGCCCCCCTCCCCCGTATATAAAGGAGGGGAGGAGGGGGGCGGCCGGCCCTCATGGTGCACCCCAAGGGGGGATTCCTACTCCTACTAGGAGTAGGTTTCCCCCCTTTCCTAGTCCTAATAGGAGGGGGAAGGAAGGGGAAGAGGAGAGGAAGGAAAGGGGGACCGGCCCCCGTCCCAATTTGGATTGGGCTTGGGGGGCACGCCCCCACCTCTTGGCCGCCTCCTCTCTCTCCCACTAAAGCCCATGTAGGCCCATTTATCCCCGGGGGGTTCCGGTAAACCCCCGGTACTCCGGTATATGCCCAAACTCATCCGAAACCTTTCCGGTGTCCAAACATAACCTTCCAATATATCAATCTTCATGTCTCGACCATTTCGAGACTCCTCGTCATGTCCGTGATCACATCCGGGACTCCGAACTACCTTCGATACATCAAAACACAAAAACTCATAATACCGATCGTCATCGAACGTTAAGCGTGTGGACCCTACGGGTTCGAGAACTATGTAGACATGACCAAGACTCACTTCTGGTCAATAACCAATAGCGGAACCTGGATGCTCATATTGGTTCCTACACATTCTACGAAGATTTTTATCGGTCAAACCTCATAACAACATACGTTGTTCCCTTTGTCATGGATATGTTACTTGCCCGAGATTCGATCGTCGGTATCATCATACCTAGTTCAATCTCGTTACCGGCAAGTCTCTTTACTCGTTCTGTAATGCATCATCCCGCAACTAACTCATTAGTCACATTACTTGCAAGGCTTATAGTGATGTGCATTACCGAGAGGGCCCAGAGATACCTCTCCGACAATCAGAGTGACAAATCCTAATCTTGATCTATGCCAACTCAACAAACACCATCGGAGACACCTGTAGAGCATCTTTATGATCACCCAGTTATGTTGTGATGTTTGATAGCACACTAAGTGTTCCTCCGGTATTCGGGAGTTGCATAATCTCATAGTCATAGGAACATGTATAAGTCATGAAGAAAGCAATAGCAATAAACTAAACGATCATTATGCTAAGCTAACGGATGGGTCTTGTCCATCACATCATTCTCTAATGATGTGATCCCGTTCATCAAATGACAACACATGTCTATGGGTAGGAAACTTAACCATCTTTGATTAACGAGCTAGTCAAGTAGAGGCATACTAGGGACACTCTGTTTGTCTATGTATTCACACATGTACTAAGTTTCCGGTTAATACAATTCTAGCATGAATAATAAACATTTATCATGATATAAGGAAATATAAATAACAACTTTATTATTTCCTCTAGGGCATATTTCCTTCAGTCTCCCACTTGCACTAGAGTCAATAATCTAGTTCACATCGTCATGTGATTTCACACCAATAGTTCACATCTTTATGTGATTAGTTCACATCTCCATGTGACTAATACCCAAAGGGTTTACTAGAGTCAATAATTAGTTCACATTGCTATGTGATTAACACCCAAAGAGTGATCATGTTTTGCTTGTGAGAGAAGTTTAGTCAACGGGTCTGCCACATTCAGAGCCGTATGTATTTTGCAAATTTTCTATGTCTACAATGCTCTGCACGGAGCTACTCTAGCTAATCGCTCCCACTTTCAATATGTATCTAGATCGAGACTTAGAGCCATCTAGATCGGTGTCAAAGCTTGCACCGACGTAACTCTTTACGATGAACTCATTGTCACCTCCATAACCGAGAAACATTTCCTTATTCCACTAAGGATAATTTTGACCGCTGTTCAGTGATCCACTCCTCGATCACTATTGTACCCTCTTTCCAAACTCATGGTGAGGTACACAATAGGTCTGGTACACAGCATAGCATACTTTATAGAACCTATGACTGGGGCATAGGGAATGACTTTTCATTCTCTTCTTATTTTCTGCCGTGGTCGGGTTTTGAGTCTTTACTCAACTTCACACCTTGCAACACAAGCAAGAACTCCTTCTTTGACTGTTCCATTTTGAACTACTTAAAAATCTTGTCAAGGTATGTACTCATTGAAAAAACTTATTAAGCGTCTTGTTCTATCTCTATAGATCTTGATGCTCAATATGTAAGCAGCTTCACCGTGGTCTTTCTTTGAAAAACTCCTTTCAAACACTCCTTTATGCTTTCCAGAAAAATTCTACATTATTTCCGATCAACAATATGTCATTCACATATACTTATCAGAAATGCTGTAGTGCTCCCACTCAGTTTCTTGTAAATACAGGCTTCTTAAAAAGTTTGTATAAAACCATATACTTTGATCACAGTATCAAAGCGTATATTCCAACTCCGAGATGCTTGCACCAGTCCATAGATGGATCGCTGGAGCTTGCACATTTTGTTAGCACCTTTAGGATTGACAAAACCTTCTGTTTGTATCATATACAACTCTTCTTTAAGAAATCCATTAAGGAATGCAGTTTTGACATCCATTTGCCAGATTTCATAAAGTGTGGAAATTGCTAACATGATTCGGACAGACTTAAGCATCGCTACGAGTGAGAAAATTTTATCGTAGTCAACTCCTTGAACTTGTCGTAAACTTTTTGCGACAATTTGAGCTTTGTAAATAGTAACACTACTATCAGCGTCCGTCTTCCTCTTGAAGATCCATTTATTCTCAATGGCTAGCCGATCATCGGGCAAGTCAATCAAAGTCCATACTTTGTTCTCATACATGGATCCCATCTCAGATTTCATGGCCTCAAGCCATTTCGCGGAATCTGGGCTCATCATCGCTTCCTCATAGTTCGTAGGTTTGTCATGGTCAAGTAACATGACCTCCAGAACAGGATTACCGTACCACTCAGGTGCGGATCTTACTCTGGTTGACCTATGAGGTTCGGTAGTAAGTTGATCAGAAGTTTCATGATCATCATCATTAGCTTCCTCACTAATTGGTATAGGAATCACTGGAACTGATTTCTGTGATGAACTACTTTCCAATAAGGGAGAAGGTACAACTACCTCATCAAGTTCTACTTTCCTCCCACTCACCTCACTTCTACTTTCCAATAATGTGTCTTCATCAAGAGAGACTCCTTCTCTAGAAAGGGTCCAGTCTTAGCAACAAAGATCTTGCCTTCGGATCTGTGATAGAAGGTGTACCCAACAGTTTCTTTTGGGTATCCTATGAAGACACATTTCTCCGGTTTGGGTTCGAGCTTATCAGGTTGAAGCTTTTTCACATAAGCATCGCAGCCCCAAATTCTAAGAAAAGACAACTTGGGTTTCTTGCCAAACCACAGTTCATATGGTGTCATCTCAACGGATTTAGATGGTACCCTACTTAACATGAATGCAGCTGTCTCTAATGCATAACCCCAAAACGATAGTGATAAATCGGTAAGAGACATCATGGATTGCACCATATCTAATAAAGTACAGTTATGATATTCGGACACACCATTATGCTGTGGTGTTCCAGGTGGCGTGAGTTGCAAAACTATTCCACATTGTTTCAAATGAAGACCAAACTCGTAGCTCAAATATTCGTCTCCGCGATCAGATCTTAGAAACTTTATTTTCTTGTTACGATGATTTTCCACTTCACTCTGAAATTCTTTGAACTTTTCAAATGTTTCAGACTTATGTTTCATCAAGTAGATATACTCATATCTGCTCAAATCATCTGTGAAGGTCAGAAAAATAACGATGCCCGCCGCGAGCCTCAACACTCATCGGATCGCATACATCAGTATGTATTATTTCCAATAAGTCAGTTGCTTGCTCCATTGTTCCGGAGAACGGAGTTTTAGTCATCTTGCCCATAAGGCATGGTTTGCAAGCATCAAGTGATTCATAATCAAGTGATTCCAAAAGCCCATCAGCATGGAGTTTCTTCATGCGCTTTACACCAATATGACCTAAATGGCAGTGCCACAAATATGTTGCACTATCATTATCAACTTTGCATCTTTTGGCATCAATATTATGAATATGTGTATTACTACGATCGAGACTCAATAAACCATTCACCTTTGGGTGTATGACCACAGAAGGTTTTATTCATGTAAACAGAATAACAATTATTCTTTGACTTAAATGAATAACCGTATTGCAATAAACATGATCCAATCATATTATGCTCAACGCAAACACCAAATAACATTTATTTTAGGTTCAACACTAATCCCGAAGGTAAAGGGAGTGTGTGATGGTGATCTTATCAACCTTGGAATCACTTCCAACACACATCGCCACCTTGCCCTCAACTAGTCTTTGTCCATTTTGTAACTCCTGTTTCGAGTTACTAATCATAGCAACTGAACCAGTATCAAATACCCAGGGGCTAGTATGAACACTAGTAAAGTACACATCAATAACATGTATATCATATATACTTTTGTTCACTTTGCCATCCTTCTTATCCGCCAAGTATTTGGGGCAGTTCCACTTCCAGTGACCATTTCCTTTGCAGTAGAAGCACTCAGTTCCAGGCTTGGGTCTAGCTTTGGGCTTCTTCATGGGAGCAGCAACTTACTTGCTATTCTTTTTGAAGTTCCCTTTCTTTCCCTTGCCCTTTTACTTGAAACTAGTAGTCTTTGTCAACCATCAACATTTGATGCTATTTCTTGATTTCTACCTTCACCGATTTCAGCATCGCGAAGAGCTTGGGAATTACTTTCGTCATCCCTTGCATATTATAGTTCATCACTAAGTTCTAGTAACTTGGTGATAGTGACTACAGAAATTTGTCAATTACTATCTTATCTGGAAGATTAACTCCCACTTGATTCAAGCAATTGTAGTACCCAGACAATCTGAGCACATGCTCACTGGTTGAGCTATTTTCCTCCATCTTGTAGGCAAAGTACTGTCAAAGGTGTCATACCTCTCGACACGGGCATGAGTATGAAATACCAATTTCAACTCTTAGAACATCTTATATGCTCCGTGGAGTTCAAAACGGTTTTGAAGTCCCGGTTCTAAGCCGTAAAGCATGGTGCACTAAACTATTAAGTAGTCATCATACCAAACTTTGTCAAACGTTCATAACGTGTGCATCTGCTCCTGCAATAGGTCTGTCACCTAGCGGTGCATCAAGGACATAATTCTTCTGTGCCGCAATGAGGATAATCCTCAGATCACGGACCAAGTCCGCATCATTGCTACTATCATCTTTCAACATAGTTTTTCTCTAGGAACATATCAAAAATAAACAGGGAGTTACATCGCGAGCTATTGATCTACAACATAGTTATGCAAATACTACCAGGACTACGTTCATGATAAATTAAAGTTCAATTAATCGTATTACTTAAGAACTCCCACTTATATAGACATCCATCTAATCATCTAAGTGATCACGTGATCCATATCAACTAAACCATGTCCGATCGTCACTTGAGATGGAGTAGTTTTCAATGGTGAACATCACTATGTTGATCATATCTACTATATGATTCATGCTTGACCTTTCGGTCTCAGTGTTCCGAGGCCATATCTGCATATGCTAGGCTCGTCAAGTTTAACCCGAGTATTCTGCGTGTGCAAAACTGGCTTGCACCCGTTGTATGTGAACGTAGAGCTTATCACACCCGATCATCACGTGGTGTCTCGGCATGACGAACTGTCGCAACGGTGCATAGTCAGGGCGAACACTTATACCTTGAAATTTAGTGAGAGATCATCTTATAATGCTACTGCTACCTCTTGAGCATGCGTTGGTTTTCCCTTGAAGAGGAAAGGGTGATGCAGCAAACTAGCGTAAGTATTTCCCTCTGTTTTTGAGAACCAAGGTATCAATCCAGTAGGAGGCCACACGCAAGTCCCTCGTACCTACACAAACAAATAAGAACCTTGCAACCAACGCGATAAAGGGGTTGTCAATCCCTTCACGGCCACTTGCAAAAGTGAGATCTGATAGAGATGATAAGATAATTTTTTTGGTATTTTTATGATAAAGATTGAAAGTAAAGATTGCAAAATAAACGACGCCAGAAATCGCTAGTTGTTGGGAGATTAATATGATGGAAAATAGACCCGGGGGCCATAGGTTTCACTAGTGGCTTCTCTCAAGATAGCATAAGTATTATGGTGGGTGAACAAATTACTGTCGAGCAATTGATAGAAAACCGCATAATTATGAGAATATCTAAGCATGATCATGTATATAGGCATCACGTCCGCAACAAGTAGACCGACTCATGCCTGCATCTACTACTATTACTCCACACATCGACCGCTATCCAGCATGCATCTAGAGTATTAAGTTCATAAGAAATAGAGTAACACATTAGGCAAGATGACATGATGTAGAGGGATAAACTCAAGCAATATGATATAAACCCCATATTTTTATCCTCGATGGCAACAATACAATACGTGTCGTTTCCCCTTCTGTCACTGGGATCGAGCAACGCAAGATTGAACCCAAAGCTAAGCACTTCTCCCATTGCAAGAAAGATCAATCTAGTAGGCCAAACCAAATAGATAATTCAAAGAGACTTGCAAAGATAACAAATCATACATAAAAGAATTCAGAGGAGATTCAAATATTGTTCATAGATAATCTTGATCATAAACCCACAATTCATCGGATCTCGACAACCACACCGCAAAAAAGAGTTACATCGAATAGATCTCCAAGAAGATCGAGGAGAACTTTGTATTGAGATCCAAAGAGAGAGAAGAAGCCATCTAGCTAATAACTATGGACCCGAAGGTCTGTGGTAAACTACTCACGCATCATCGGAGAGGCTATGGTGTTGATGTAGAAGCCCTCCGTGATCGATTCCCCCTCCGGCGGAGCACCGGAAAAGGCCCCAAGATGGATCTCACGGGTACAGAAGGTTGCGGCGGTGGAAATAGGGTTTCGTGGTGCTCCTGGTTGGTTTCGGGGTGTATGGGTATATATAGGAGGGAGAAGTAGGTCGGTGGAGCTACGAGGGGCCCACGAGGGTGGGGGCGCGCCTCCCTGCCTCGTGGCCTCCTCGTTGATTTCATGACGTCCACTCCAAGTCCTCTCGATCACGTTTGTTCCAAAAATCACTCTCCCGAAGGTTTCATTTCGTTTGGACTCCGTTTGATATTCTTTTCTGCGAAACACTGAAATAGGCAAAAAAACAGCAATTTGCACTGGGCCTTGGGTTAGTAGGTTAGTCCCAAAAATAATATAAAAGTGTATAATAAAGCCCATTAAACATCCAAAACAGAATATATAATAGCATGGAACAATAAAAATTATAGATACGTTGGAGACGTATCAGCTACCGCCGAACTAAGCAAAATAAGATGCATAAAGGATAAACATCACATGTAATCAATATAAGTGATATGATATGGCCATCATCATCCTTTGATCTCCATCTCCAAAGCACCGTCATGATCACCATCGTCACCGGCTTGACACCTTGATCTACATCGACGCATCGTTGTCGTCTCGCCAACTATTGCTATCACGACTATCACTACCGCTTAGTGATAAAGTAAAGCAATTACATGGCGATTGCATTTCATACAATAAAGCGACAGCCATAAGGCTCCTGCGAGTTGCCGATAACTGTTACAAAATATGATCATCTCATACAACAATTTATATATCATCACATCTTGACCATATCACATCACAACATACCTTGCAAAAACAAGTTAGACGTCCTCTACTTGTTGTTGCAAATTTTACGTGGCTGCTACGGGTTTAGCAAGAACCGTTCTTACCTACGCATCAAAAACCACAATGATTTTTTCGTCAAGTGTGTTGTTTTAACCTTCAACAAGGACTGGGCGTAGTCACACTCGATTCAACTAAAGTTGGAGAAACAGACACTGCTACCTCTTGAGCATGCATTGGTTTTCCCTTGAAGAGGAAAGGGTGATGCAGCAAAGTAGTGTAAGTATTTCCCTCAGTTTTTGAGAACCAAGGTATCAATCCGGTAGGAGACTACACGCAAATCGCCTAGTACCTGCACAAACAATCAAGAACCTTGCAACCAACGCGATAAAGGTGTTGTCAATCCCTTCACGGCCACTTGCAAAAGTGAGATATGATAAAGATAATAAGATATATTTTTTCGGTATTTTTGTTGAATAGATTGGAAAGTAATGATGGAAAAATAAACGGCGACAGAAAAAGCTAGTTGACGGGAAACTAATATGATATGAAATAGACCCGGGGGCCATAGGTTTCACTAGTGGCTTCTCTCAAGATAGCATATATTTTGGTGGGTGAACAAATTACTGCCGAGCAATTGATAGAAAAGCGCATAGTAATGAGAATATCTAGGCATGATCATGAACATAGGCAACACGTCCGTGTGACCGAAATGATTCTGCATCTACTACTATTACTGCACACATCGACCGCTATCCAGCATGCATCTAGAGTATTAAGTTCATAAGAACAGAGTAACACATTAGGCAAGATGACATGATGTAGAGGGATAAACTCAAGCAATATGATATAAAACCCATCTTTTTATCCTCGATAGCAACAATACAATACGTGTTGGTTCCCTTTCTGTAACTGGGATCGAGCACCGCAAGATTGAACCCAAATCTAAGCACTTCTCCCATTGCAAGAAAGATCAATCTAGTAGGACAAACTAAACCGATAATTCGAAGAGACTTGCAAAGATATCAAATCATGCATATAAGAATTCAGAGAAGAATCAAATATTGTTCATAATCTTGATCATAAACCCACAATTCATCGGATCTCGGCAAACACACCACAAAAAGTATTACATCGAATAGATCTCCAAGAATATCGAGGAGAACTTTGTATTGAGAACCAAAGAGAGAGAAGAAGCCATCTAGCTAATAACTATGGACCCGAAGGTCTGTGGTAAACTACTCACACATCATCGGAGAGGCTATGGTGTTGATGTAGAAGCCCACCGTGATCGAATCCCCCTCCGGCAGATCGCCGGAAAAGGCCCCAAGATGGGATCTCACGGGTACAGAAGGTTGCGGCGGTGGAGAAGTGGTTTCGTGGCTCCCCTGGATGTTTTTAGGGTATAAGAGTATATATAGGTGAAAGAAGTAGGTCAGTGGAGCTACGAGGGGCCCACGAGGGTGGGGGCGCGCCTACCCCTGGGTGCGCCCTCCTGCCTCGTGGCCGCCTCGTTTCTTCCTTGACTTCCACTCCAAGTCTCCTGGATTGCGTTTGTTCCAAGAAAGATCCTCGTGAAGGTTTCGTTCCGTTTGGATTCCATTTGATATTCCTTTTCTGCGAAACACTTAAATAGGCAAAAAAACAGGAATTTGCATTGGGCCTTCGGTTAATAGGTTAGTCCCAAAAATAATATAAAAGAGCATATTAAAGCCCATTAAACATCCAAAACAGATAATATAATAGCATGGAACAATCAAAAATTATAGATACGTTGGAGACGTATCAAGCATCCCCAAGCTTAATTCCTGCTCGTCCTTGAGTAGGTAAATGATAAAAACAAATTTTTTGATGTGGAATGCTACCTAAAATAATTTTCAATGTAACTTTGTTTATTGTGGCATGAATGTTCAGATCCGAATGATTCAAGACAAAAATATTGACATAAAAATAATAATACTTCAAGCATACTAGCTAAGAAATTGTGTCTTCTCAAAATAACATGGCCAAAGAAAGCTCATCCCTACAAAATCATATAGTTTGGCTATGCTTCATTTTCGTCACACAAAATGCTCTCATCATGCACAACCTCGATGACAAGCCAAGCAATTGTTTCATACTTTAGTATTCTCAAACTTTTTCAACTTTCATGCAATACATGAGCGTGAGCCATGGACATAACACTATGGGTGGAATAGAATATGATGATGGAGGTTGTGTGGAGAAGACAAAAAAAGAAAGTCTCACATCGACGCAGCTAATCAACGGGTTATGGAGATGCCCATCAATTGATGTCAATGCGAGGAGTAGGAATTGCCATGCAACAGATGCACTAGAGCTATAAATGTATGAAAGCTCAACAAAAGAAACTAAGTGGTTGTTCATCCAACTTGCTTGCTCACGAAGACCTAGGGAATTTGAGGAAGCCCATTGTTGGAATATACAAGCCAAGTTCTATAATGAAAAATTCCCACTAGTATATGAAAGTGACAATATAAGAAAATCTCTATCATGAAGATCATGGTGCTACTTTCAAGCACAAGTGTGGAAAAAAGGATAGTAGCATTGTCTCTTCTCTCTTTCTCTCTCATTTTTTTGGGCCTTCTCTTTTTTATTTGGCCTTTATCTTTTTTTTGGCCTTTCTCTTTTTTTCCTCACACGGGACAATGCTCTAATAATGATGATCATCACACTTCTATTTATTTACAACTCAAGGATTACAGCTCGATACTAGAACAAAATATGACTCTATATGAGTACCTCCGGCAGTGTACCGGGATAGGCAATGAATCAAGAGTGACATGTATGAAAAATTACGAATGGTGGCCTTGCCACAAATACAATGTCAACTAATGATCATGGCAATATGACAATGATGAAGCGTGTCATAATAAACGGAACGGTGGAAAGTTGCATGGCAATATATCTCGGAATGGCTATGGAAATGCCATAATAGGTAGGTATGGTGGCTGTTTTGAGGAAGATGTAAGGAGGTTTATGTGTGATAGAGCGTATCATATCACGGGGTTTCGATGCACCGGCGAAGTTTGCTCCAACTCTCAAGGTGAGAAAGGGCAATGCACGGTACCGAAGAGGCTAGCAATGATGGAAGGGTGAGAGTGCGTATAATCCATGGACTCAACATTAGTCATAGAGAACTCATATACTTATGAAAAAATCTACAAGTCATCAAAACCAAGCACTACATGCATGCTCCTAGGGGGATAGATTGGTAGGAAAAGACAATCGCTCGTCCCCGACCGCCACTCATAAGGAGGACAATCAAAGAACACCTCATGCTTCAAACTTGTCACACAACGTTTACCATACGTGCATGCTACGGGACTTGCAAACTCCAACACAAGTATTTCTCAAATTCACAATTACTCAACTATCATGACTCTAATATTACCATCTTCATATCTCAAAACAATCATCAAGTATCAAACTTCTCATAGTATTCAATGCACTCTATATGAAAGTTTTTATTATACCCATCGTGGATGCCTATCATATTAGGACTAATTTTATAGCCAAAGCAAATTGCCATGCTGTTCTAAATAACTCTCAAAATAATATAAGTGAAGCATGAGAGATCAATAATTTCTATAAAATAAAAACACCACCGTGCTCTAAAAAGATATAAGTGAAGCACTAGAGCAAAATTATCTAGCTCAAAAGATATAAGTGAAGCACATAGAGTATTCTAATAAATTCCGATTCATGTGTGTCTCTCCCAAAATGTGTGTACAGCAAGGATGATTGTGGTAAACTAAAAAGCAAATACTCAAATAATACAAGACGCTCCAAGCAAAACACATATCATGTGGTGAATAAAAATATAGCATCGAGTAAAGTTACCGATAGACGAAGACGAAAGAGGGGATGCCTTCCGGGGCATCCCCAAGCTTAGGATTTTGGTTGTCCTTGAATTTTACCTTGGGGTGCCTTGGGCATCCCCACGCTTAGGCTCTTGCCACTCCTTATTCTGAAATCCATCAAATCTTTACCCAAAAACTTGAAAACTTCAGAACACAAAACTTAAACAGAAAATCTCATGAGCTCCGTTAGTGTAAGAAAACAAACCACTACTTTAAGGTACTGTAATGAACTCATTCTTTATTTTTATTGGTGTTAAACCTACTGTATTCCAACTTCTCTATGGTTCATACCCCCCGATACTAGCCAGAGATTCATCAAAATAAGCAAACAACACACGAAAAACAGAATCTGTCAAAAACAGAACATACTGTAGTAATCTGTATCAAACGTATACTTCTGGAACTCCAAAAATTCTGAAATAAATTGGTGGACGTGAGGAATTTATGTATTGATCATCTGCAAATATAATCAACCTAAAATCACTCTCCAGTAAAAAATGTCAGCTAATCTCGTGAGCTCTAAAGTTTCTGTTTTTTACAGCAAGATCGCAAAGACTTCACCCAAGTCTTCCCAAAGGTTCTACTTGGCACAAACACTAACTAAAACATAAAAACACATCCAAACAGAGGCTATATGAATTATTTATTACTAAACAGGAACAAAAATAAAATTGGGTTGCCTCCCAACAAGCGCTATCGTTTAACGCCCCTAGCTAGGCATAAAAACACGAATAGATCTAGGTATTGTCATCTTTGGTATGCAATCCATAAGTGGCTCTCATAATAGATTCATAAGGTAATTTAATTTTCTTCCTAGGAAAGTGTTACATGCCTTTCCTTAACGGAAATTGGAATCTAATATTTCCTTCTTTCATATCAATAATTGCACCAATCGTTCTAAGGAAAGGTCTACCAAGAATAATAGGACATCTAGGATTGCAATCTATATCAAGAACAATGAAATCTACAGGCACATAATTCCTATTTGCAATAATAAGAACATCATTAATCCTTCCCATATGTTTCTTAATGGTGGAATCCGCAAGATGCAAATTTAAAGAACAATCATCAAATTCAGAGAAACCTAGCACATCACACAAAGTTTTTGGAATCGTGGAAACACTAGCACCCAAATGATATAAAGCATAGCATTCATGATCTTTAATCTTAATTTTAATAGTAGGTTCCCAATCATCATAAAGTTTTCTAGGGATAGAAACTTCTAATTCAAGTTTTTCTTCATAAGATTGCATTAAGGCATCAATGATATGTTTAGTAAAAGCTTTATTTTGATCATAAGCATGAGGAGAATTTAACAGACATTGCAACAAGGAAATACAATCTATCAAAGAGCAATTATCATAATTAAATTCCTTGAAATCCAAAATAGTGGGTTCATTGCGATGTAAAGTTTTGACCTCTTCAATCCCACTTTGACCAATTTTTGCATCAAGATCTAAAAACTCCGAATCATTGGGACACCTTTTAACTAAAGGTGACTCATCTCCAGTCCCATGTTTATCAAGATTCATATTGGAAAACAAAGATTTAATAGGAGACACATCAATCACTTTTAGATCTTCATCATTATTGTCATGAAAACTAGAAGAACATGCTTTTACAAAGCAATCTTTTTTAGCACGCATCCTAGCGGTTCTTTCTTTGCACTCATCAATGTAAATTCTCATAGATTTGAGAGACTCATTGATATCATGCTTAGGTGGAATAGATCTAAGTTTCAAAGAATCAACATCAAGAGAAATTCTATCCACGTTCCTAGCCAACTCATCAATCTTAGGCAATTTTTCTTCAAGCAAAGCATTGAAATTCTTTTGTGAATTCATAATTTTTTTAACACTAGTCTCAAAATCAGAGGGCATCTTATTAAAATTTCCATAAGAGTTGTTGTAGGAATTACCATAATTATTAGAGGAATTACTAGGGAACGGCCTAGAATTAAAGTTTTCACTATACGCGTTATTACCAAAGTTGTTCCTACCAACAAAATTCACATCCATAGATTCATTATTATTCTCAATCAAAGTGGAAAAAGGCATATCATTAGGATCAGAAGAAACACTCTTATTAGTAAACAATTTCATAAGTTCATCCATCTTTCCACTCAAAATATTAATCTCTTCAATCGCATGAACCTTTTTACTAGTGGATCTTTCGGTGTGCCATTGAGAATAATTAACCATAATATTATCTAGGAGTTTAGTAGCTTCTCCTAAAGTGATTTCCATAAAGGTGCCTCCCGCGGCCGAATCTAAAAGATTTCTAGAAGCAAAATTCAATCTGGCATAAAATTTTTGTATAATCATCCATAAATTCAAACCATGTGTAGGGAAATTACGTATCATTAATTTCATCCTCTCCCAAGCTTGTACAATATGCTCATGATCAAGTTGCTTAAAATTCATAATATCGTTTCTAAGAGAGATGATCTTAGCGGGAGGAAAATACTTAGAGATAAAAGCATCTTTGCACTTATTCCATGAATCAATACTATTTTTAGGCAAAGAAGAGAACCAAGTTTTAGCACGATCTCTAAGCAAAAACGGAAATAGCTTCAATTTAACAATATCATTATCCACATCTTTCTTCTTTTTCATATCGCACAAATCAACGAATTTGTTTAGATGGGTAGCGACATCTTCACTAGGAAGGCCAGAAAATTGATCTTTCATGACAAGATTCAACACAGCAGCATTAATTTCACAAGATTCAGCATCGGTAATAGGAGCAGTCGGAGTGCTAATCAAATTATTGTTGTTGGTATTGGAAAAGTCACACAATTTAGTATTATCTTGAGCCATCGTGACAAACAATGAATCCAACAGACAAGCACAGAAGAAGCAAGCGAAAAGAGACGAACGAAAAAGGGCGAATAAAACGGCAAGGGTGAAGTGGGGGAGAGGAAAACGAGAGGCAAATGGCAAATAATGTAATGCGAGGGATAAGTGTTTGTGATGGGTACTTGGTATGTCTTGAATTGTGCGTAGAGCTCCCCAGCAACGGCGCCAGAAATCCTTCTTGATACCTCTTGAGCATGCGTTGGTTTTCCCTTCAAGAGGAAAGGGTGATGCCGCAAAGTAGCGTAAGTATTTCCCTCAGTTTTTGAGAACCAAGGTATCAATCCAGTAGGAAACTACAGGCAAATCGCCTAGTACCTGCACAAACAATCAAGAACCTTGCAACCAATGCGATGAAGGGGTTGTCAATCCCTTCACGGCCACTTGCAAAAGTGAGATCTGATAAAGATAATAAGATAATTTTTTTGGTATTTTTGTTGGATAGATTGGAAAGTAAAGATGGCAAAATAAACGGCGACATAAATAGCTAGTTGATGGGAAACTAATATGATATAAAATAGACCCGGGGGCCATAGGTTTCACTTGTGGCTTCTCTCAAGATAGCATATATTATGGTGGGTGAACAAATTACTGCCGAGCAATTGATAGAAAAGCGCATAGTTATGAGAATATCTAGGCATGATCATGAACATAGGCATCATGTCCGTGTCAAGTAGACCGAAACGATTCTGCATCTACTACTATTAATCCACACATCGACCGCTATCCAGCATGCATCTAGAGTATTAAGTTCATAAGAACAGAGTAATGCATTAGGCAAGATGACATGATGTAGAGGGATAAACTCAAGCAATATGATATAAACCCCATCTTTTTATCCTCGATGGCAACAATACAATACGTGTCGGTTCCCTTTCTATCACTGGGATCGAGCACCGCAAGATTAAACCCAAAGCTAAGCACTTCTCCCATTGCAAGAAAGATCAATCTAGTAGGCCAAACTAAACCGATAATTCGAAGAGACTTGCAAAGATATCAAATCATGCATATAAGAATTCAGAGAAGAATCAAATATTGTTCATAGATAATCTTGATCATGAACCCACAATTCATCGGATCTCGGCAAACACACCACAAAAAGTATTACATCGAATAGATCTCCAAGAATATTGAGAACTTTGTATTGAGAACCAAAGAGAGAGAAGAAGCCATCTAGCTAATAACTATGGACCCGAAGGTCTTTGGTAAACTACTCACACATCATTGGAGAGGCTATGGTGTTGATGTAGAAGCCCTCCGTGATCGAATCCCCCTCCGGCAGATCACCGGAAAAGGCCCCAAGATGGGATCTCACGGGTACAGAAGGTTGTGGCGGTGGAAAAGTGGTTTCGTGGCTCCCCTGGATGTTTTCAGGGTATAAGAGTATATATAGGCGGAAGAAGTAGGTCGGTGGAGCTACGAGGGGCCCACGAGGGTGGGGGCGCGCCTACCCCCCTGGGCGCGCCCTCCTGCCTCGTGGCCGCCTCGTTGCTTCCTTGACTTCCACTCCAAGTCTTCTGGATTGCGTTTGTTCCAAGAAAGATCCTCGCGAAGGTTTTGTTCCGTTTGGATTCTGTTGGGGATATAACTATTGAGTATAAACCGCCCAGGAGGGGCCGGGTTATACCCGTAATGAGTTATCCATATTGAAGCCCATGAAGACAAGGAGTATGGCGCTTTACTGTAGAGATCTAAAGGCCCAGGGCCCAAAGGCGGATTAGGGCCCGTAGACATAAACCGCCACATGATGTGTAACTTGTGTTGTAAGGTAGGAAAGGATAGAAACCGAGCCGGACACGTGTATGAGCCGGCCGGGATTCTGTAAACCGCTGGGCATCAACCTATGTATATAAAGGGACGACCCGGCGGCGGTTCAAGGACAACAAACAACAACTCGAGAGCCAGGTCAAGCGGATTCGCTCCCTGGTCATCGAAACCCTAGCAATTCCACATCAACTGGATTAGGCCTTTACCTTCACCGCAAGGGGCCGAACTAGTATAAACTCCTTGCGTCCTTTGTCCCGCTTTAACCCCTTTAAGCTAACCCATCGCGATGGCTCCACGACTAAGTCCTCATGCCAGGACATCTGCCGTGACAAACCCACAACAGTTGGCGCCCACCGTGGGGCTATCGCATGATGGTTTCAAGTTCTTAGAGGGCAGCTTCAAAGGGCTCAAGGGATACGCGGTGGGCCGGATGACCAAGAGTCGTCGCGGCAAGCTCTACATTGACGATGCAGGCTGGAGCCCCGAGGCCGGCTCAACTGAGTACGGGTACCGGGTCCCCTTTGGTGGTATTCACGTCTTCATTGGCAAGATTGGCGAACTGGGCCCTGAGCCGGACATCTGCACCGACATCGTCGAAACGGCTCAGTGTGCAAGACCCGACCGGGTTCAGCCTGCCATGAAGCGTGCCTTCGTGGGAGTCGTCCACGGAGTGGAATCTGAGGATAGATCGGTGTCTGGTGGTGAAACCGTCGTTTACTCTGATGACGAGTCATCTACCGGAGAGACCGAGTCATTGTACCAACTGCAAGATGGCCGGTTTGGGGGCTGTTCCGATGGCGACAGTATTCCGGACCCCCTCGATCTGCCGAGCCGAGTTGCAATCTTCATGTCCAGTACACAGTCAGCGCAACTCTCTTTGACCACAGCAGCGATGGTCTCCGGTTCAGCGGCGGCGACAGCAGCTGGGGCAGGAGGCCCAGTGCAACCACCGGCTCAGGTTTTGTCCGATTTATTCGACACTTTGGTAGCACTGCTGGCCGCTGAAGTTAACTCGGCAGATCAGGATCAGCATAACGCAGAAGTTGCGAAGGTGAAGGATCAGATAGCTCAAGCCAAGGTAGATCTGGCAGCTGAAAACACCAAGATGGCTACAGAGGGGCCGAGTTGGATGCACAGGCTTATTGGCTTATGTTGGATCAGAACGCGTCAAATGATGTAATGAGGAGAAGGTACCGGTCTCACCTGCCTCCGGTTTATGAGGCAAGGAATCTCTTTAACACGCCAGGAGCAGGAACCAGCAACCAGCCAGTGGTAAACTGGGGCGCCGGTCCAGCCGCGCACAACGGATCCGCCTCGTCAGAATATCCCATCACATCATGTATCGACGCCTCTGGGTCATTACTTCAACCCCTTGGATAACATAGTTGCTGCCGCTTCACGATTGGCGGCCCTCCCAGTCGAAGGCGAGTCCCCCGTAGCTGTTGAGACGTGACGGGCTAGGGAGCTCCTTTAGACAGCTTTGACTCAGTAGCAGGCTTATTCGTACAGCCGCGAGAGGATTCATTCCACCCCCCGCCCAAGCCGGAGTTACAACAGGCACATTGATGAACCGGCCGTGTCAAGTAGTGTGCGGAACCGTAACCTGCCCCAAGGGGAGAACCCGGCGGGTGGTGGCGCTAATGCTCAGGACATGGTGGATCATGGTAGAGCACGTCAAGAAGCCGAGTTAGCAGCGCAGTACACGGCCCGTCAGCTTACTCCGGTTCGTCCAACAACTTCGGTGGAACCAGGAGTTACCTCCAGTTCTTTGGGGGTGCCGTGTCTCACCCCGGCCTTACGTAATGTACGGCTGCCCAAGGATTTCAAGGGTCCTCGTAAAGTGCCCAATTACACTGCCGATTTACCCCCCGAGTCATGAGTCAAAAGCTATGAGATGGCGATGGAGATGCTGGATGTGGATGATGCGGCATGTGCTAAACACTTCACCATGATGTTGGAAGGAACGCTCGCACTTGGTTGAAAAGTTTGCCGGCTAACTCCATTGGGTCATGGGCCGAGTTAAAGGCCCGGTTTATCCAGAATTTCAAGGACACGTGCAAGCAGCCCATGTCAATTGTGGACTTGGCCACCTGTGTTCAAGAAGAAGGTGAATCGACAACCCATTGGGTGTGCTGGGTTTCCGGAATCTTGCATTCATCAACTGCATCAATGCCGATACAGCAGTCTTAACGTTGGAGGGCAATTGCCGGTTCACACCTCTGAAGCTGAAGTTGGGACGGCTCAAGCGTCACTGCAACGACATGGGAACGCTTATGGCAGCTCTGGTTAAGTATGCCGACTTTGATAGTACCAAGGGCCCCGAGTCTGAGGATGAAAAGCCGGGAAAGGGAAAGAAGAGCGGCAGCAACATAACCCGGCGGGCCATGGAAAGAATGGTAAGCGTAAAGCGGATAACAATTTAGATTTTGTGGCTCACACCAACACACAGAATAATGGTCAGCGTCATAAGGGTAAACCGCCCCCGCGGAGTGGAGGATCAGGTGTCAATCTTGAGCGCCTGTTAAACCAGCCCTGCCCAAGGCACGGGACGCGAGAAAGGCCAGCTACGCACCTCCGGAAGGATTGCTTTATTATGCGGGAGTTCAAAAACTCGGATCTTTTCCGATATGATCGTGGACCATCCGGCGGTTCAGGACCCGGGTCTCATGGGCCGGGTTATGGTGAAGGCAGTTCTGGCTCAGGATTTCAAGGTAATCAAAGCGGACATGGCAATCAAGGCAGTCAGGGCAACCAGGGTGGTTATAATCATCAGGGGAGTCAGCAGCAGCATCAGTTAGGTTACCAGAGCGACGGAAGGTTTCATGGGGTGGTGCCTGGTAAATCGGCGTATCCAGTTGGTAAGATAGCTCTGGAGGTTGCTTTTGGAGATGATCATGATTCAAGATCAGAGACATTGACTTTTGAAGTGGTGAAAATCAAGAGCCCATATCATGCCCTGTTTGGACGGCCGGCTTATGCTAAGTTCATGGCAAGGCCCTGTTATGTTTATCTGCAGCTCAAGATGCCGGGTCATAAGGGGACCATCATGGTACATGGGAGCCGTAAGATCGCTTTGGAATGTGAAGAAGGTGATGCGGCCTATGCTGAGTCGGTTTGTGCAACAGAGGAGTTGAAGTTCTACAAGGACAATGTTGATCCGGCGGATATGACTTCTTTGAAAAAGCCAACTACAGAGCATGATCCGGCCTTAAAGTTTAAATCGGCTGATGGGACTAAGCTGGTTGATTTTGTTCCTGGCGATTCATCCAAGCAGTTTAGCATCAGCGCTAACCTGGATCCAAAATAGGAAAGCGCGCTCATCGAGTTCATCCGTGAGAACCGGGACATCTTTGCATGGAAATCTTCTGACATGCCAGGTGTACCGAGGGAACTCGCTGAGCACACTCTTAATGTTGATCCCAAGTTTAAACCGGTCAAGCAGTTTCTCCGCCGCTTCAATGAAGAAAGACGCAAGGCCATTGGTGAGGAGGTAGCCCGGCTCTTGGCAACAGGGTTTATTGTGGAGGTTTTTCACCCTGAGTGGTTAGCTAACCCGGTGCTAGTACTTAAGAAGAACGGCACTTGGCGTATGTGTGTGGACTACACATATTTGAACAAGGCTTGTCCAGCCGATCCCTTTGCTCTCCCTCGTATTGATCAAATTATTGATGCTACGGCGGGTTGTGAGCGTTTTACCTTTCTGGATGCTTATTCTGGTTATCATCAGATCAAAATGGCAGTTAAGGACCAAGAGAAGACAACTTTTATAACTCCCTTTGGAGCCTTCTGCTATATATCTATGCTTTTCGGGCTCAAGAGTGCCCAGGCGACTTATCAGCGCTGTGTGCAGAATTGTCTTCATAATCAGATTGGGCGCAATGTTCATGCTTATGTGGATGATATTGTGGTGAAATCCAGAAAGGAGGAGACGTTAATAGATGATTTGAAGGAAACTTTTGATAATCTCCGGGTTTATAAGATGATGCTTAATCCGGCCAAGTGTGTTTTTGGTGTACCGGCAGGCAAGCTCTTGGGTTTCTGGTGTCTAACAGGGGCATTGAAGCTAATCCGGAAAAGATCAAGGCTATTATGTCTCTGGCTAAACCGGCGTGTATCAACGATGTTCAACGTCTGGCGGGTCGTATTGCAGCGCTGAGCCGGTTTATCAGCCGGATAGGGGAGAAAGCTATCCCTCCATATTAGATGATGAAGAAGACAGATAACTTTGTCTGGAGTGATGCTTCCAATGCGGCGTTTGATGACTTGAAGAAGCAGTTAGCCGAGCCACCTGTCCTTGCTGCTCCGGTCGATAAAGAGCCGTTGTTGTTATATGTGGCTGCCAATGCCCGGGCTGTCAGTGTGGCCATTGTGGTAGAGCGCAAGGAGGCTGGGAAGGAGTATCCGGTTCAATGGCCAGTTTATTATATTAGTGAGGTGCTTATTGAATCCAAACAGAGGTACCCACATTGGCAGAAACTGGTGTATGGAGTTTTCATGGCGAGCCGGAAGCTTAAGCAGTATTTTCAGGGTCATCCCATCACTGTGGTCAGTTCTGCCCCTTTGGGAGATATAATCCAAAACAGGGAAGCAACTGGCCGGGTTGCCGAGTGGGCCATTGAGCTTGGACCTCACGGGTTAAAATATGTGCCTCGTACGGCAATAAAGTCCCAAGCGCTTGTGGATTTCATCAATGACTGGACAGAGTTGCAGGCACCGGAGGAAAAGCCGGATCATACTTATTGGACTACTCATTTCGATGGATCCAAGCAATTGGAGGGCTCGGGGGCTGGAGTCGTGTTAACTTCCCCACGAGGTGATAAGTTTTGATATGTTCTCCGTTTAATGTTCCCGTGCACTAACAATGCAGCTGAATATGAGGCTCTACTCCATGGTCTTCGAATGGCTAAAGAGATGAATTTAAGCCGGGTTAAGTGTTTCGGTGACTCGGACCTGGTGGCTCAACAAGTGTCTGGTACTTGGGATTCCAAGGACCCACTCATGGCAGCGTATCGTCGAGAAGTAGATATTGTTGCTGGTCACTTCAAGGGTTATCAGGTTGACCATGTGGACCAGCGAAAGAACGAAGCGGCGGACGCTTTAAGCCGGTTGGGTTCCCAACGTAAACCGGTTCCACCCAATGTTTTTCTGGATGTTTTGCATAACCCGTCGGTCAAGCTACCTACAGAGGAGGATTTGGTTGTTCTTGATCCGGAGGCTCAGTTGGTGGCGGCTCTTCATATTATCCCAGATTGGACAGTCCCATATTTGGCGTATATGAACCGGGGCGAGTTACCGGAGGATGAAACTTTGGCCAGGCAGATAATCCGGCGATCCAAGTCAATGACCATTGTCAATGGAGAATTGCATCATTGCAATGTAACAGGGGCGTTTCAGCATTGCGTATCTCCTGAGGAAGGCCGTGAGATTTTGCGTGAGATCCATGAAGGAGATTGTGGTCACCACGCCGGTTCAAAGTCCTTGGTAGCTAAAGCTTTTCGTCACGGCTTCTATTGGTTGACGGCTCATGCTGATATTGAGGACTTGGTGAAAAGGTGTGATGGTTGTCAGAAGTTTTCACGCCGAGCTCATGTTCCGGCTCAAGAATTGAGGATGATTCCAATCACTTGGACGTTTGCAACTTGGGGGCTGGATATGGTTGGGCCCTTTAAGAGGTCCAATACTACACAAAAAAGACACATTCGTGACATTTTGGGCCGAACGAAAATCTTTTCTGTCATACTTATGACACTTCTATGACAATAATTGTGACAAAACACGGTATCATCATAGATGTGGTGGGGTCCTACTTCTATGACAAAAAATCATGACAGAAAATGGGCTTTTCGTCCTGGGCGGGCCGGAGAAGCAGCTGCATGACATTCTTTGGGCCGTCCATGACGGAAAAAACCATGGTAGAAGTGAGGGCGAGGAAAATATCGGGGTGTTCCCGGTTACGGTGGGTGGCCGGGGCCGAGCGATGCGTGTTTCTCTTGTACACACACGCGCGTGGGTGCGAGGCGTTGGGCTCTAACTGAACCCGAGCGAGGCGTTGGGCTCTAACTGAACCCGAGCGATTGCACTGCAGGCTACGCGTTACTGAACCCGAGCGATCGATTGATGGCTGATAACTGAACCCGATCGAGCGATTCCTTCGCTACTGCTGCTAACTGAAGCCGATCGATGCTGCCTCTGGATGAACAGTGAGTGTTGCGCGGGGGGTGGGTGGATGAATAGTTCTCGGTGGGGGTGGATGAACAGGACCCCGTGGTGTTGCCTCTGGATGAACAGTACCCCGATCGTTCGAGCCGGTTGGGGCTAGATGAACAGGACCCCGTGGAGGGCAAGATGAACAGGACCACCCCGTGGAGGGCAGGATGAACACTAGACGGTGGAGGGAAGGATGAACAGTAGCCCGGGGAGGGGTGGTTGAACAGGAGCCCGTGGAGAGGGCTGGTTGAACAGTAGCCGGTGGAGTAGCGCGCGGTGGAGGCTGGATGAACAGGAGCCCGTGGATGAACAATCGCAGGTGGAGGCTGGAGGAGGTCGACGGTAGATGAATAGTAGCCCGTGGAGGCTGGAGGGGGTCGACGGTGGAGATGAACAGTATCCCGTGGAGTCCCGTTTTGCGGTACGCCACACCCCTCCCGATGAACAGGACCCCCGTTTCAACCGTAGCGCTCCAACACAAGTCCATTTCCTCCGTTTTGCGGTACGCCACACCCCTCCCCATCAACAGGACCCCCGTTTCGACCATAGGAGGTCCGTTTCCTCTGTTTTGCGGTACGTCAGACCCCTCCCGATGAACAGGATCCCATTTCGAACGTGGCCGGTCGAACACAAGGCCGTTTCCTCCGTTCTGCGGTACGCCAGGCCTCGTTTCCATCGGCTGTTCCGTCCAAGCCCTCCCGATGAACACGACGACGCATTCCGTTCCGACCCAGCCGGTTGGCTCCCCATGAACACGACGACGACGCTGTTTCTCCGTTCCGACCCAGCCATGTACACGAGCCCTGGCCGTACGTATGCGCGAGTAGGCGTTCGAGACACTGCCCGTATGTACGTACTTGGCCGTATTTTCTTTCTTGCACCCTGGCCGCTGTACGTACGTGTACATGCTACGTGCGCGCCTCTACTACGACACATGCACGCCTCTACATCGACCAGTATGTACGTACACGTTCGCGACCAGAATGACAACGCTACGTACGCTTCGACCAGGTGGGTCCCGACTGTCAGGCACTTCCTTGCCTGCGAAGATGTAGTTGGTGGGTCCCAGCAGTCAGGGGGGGCGAATCGTTTTTTTGCCCGGACGCACTTCCTTGCGTGCGAAGATGTAGCTGGTGGGTCCCAACAGTCAGGGGGAAACTTTTTTTCACGAAATACGGTGGCCCATCCGGTGGGTCCCCGCTGTCAGGTGGAGGAATAATTATTTTGCGCGTAATAAGGAGGCACTTTCTTGCTGCAGCCGTGGACCCAGCTGTCATTCCTTGACCATGCCGCGCCAAGAGCACCAAGGCGGTGGGCGACGGTGAGGCCTAGGAAGGGGACGACGCGGAGCCGGGGAAGACGCGGCAGTGGAAGCCCGCGCGTAGAGGAGTACAAGGGTTCACTGGTTCGCTGCGGTGTGAGGCTGCCGTCGCCGCAGAATAACAGGGGGTGTGGGTGAGTAGAGGGATGGCCTGGCCAGCGGTGGGAATAGTAGGGGGCGGTGAGGCCTCCGCGGCAGCACAGCCGACCACGGGAGGTAGGAGCATGCGGCACGACCGGCGCTGCTTTGGGCGGCTGGAGCAACAAGACCAGAGGTTGAAGAAGCACTACGGCCGTTGGATGGACATCGTACGGTCACTGGAGCTAGAATCGTTCATATTGACTAAGTTGACAAAGAACTCCGTCCCCGTCAACTTAGTAGGCCCACAAGTCAGCCTCCCACCAAGGTGGGTCCCAACTAGCAGGGGGAGTATTCATTTTTTTGTGCGTAATAAGGAGGCACCTCCGGTGGGTCCGAGCTGACAGCGGGGGGAACTTTTTTTCACAAAATACATTGGCCTGTCCGGTGGGTCCCAACAGTCAGGGGGAAACGTTTTTTCGCCAAATACGATGGCCCGTCCGGTGGGTCCCTACTGTCAGGTGGAGGAATAATTATTTTCCGCGTAATAAGGAGGCACTTCCTTGCGGCTGCCGTGGACCCAGCTGTCAGCCTCTCCACGTATAGTACTCTTCCGATGGAAGTCGTTCCTTGACCACGTTGACCATGCCACGCCGAGAGCACCAGGGCGGTGGACGATGGCGAGGCCTTGGAAGGGAACGACACGGAGGCAGGGAAGACTCGGCAATTGTTTCCCACGTGGAGGGGAGTACGACTGTACGAGGGTTTACTGGTTCGTCTGCCGTCGCCGGAGAATAACAGCAGGTGTGGGTGAGTAGAGGGATGGCTAGGCCAGCGATGGGAGTATGGTGGGGCGGTGAGGCCTGCGCGGCAGCACAGCCGGCCGCGGGGAGGAGGGAGCAGGCAGTCTCGCCGGTGCTTGTTTGAGCGGCTGGAGCAGGAAGAGCAGAGATTGAAGAAGCACGACGGCCGTTGGATGGACATCCAACAGTCACTGCTTGTGCGTCAACCTTTTTTTAGGAAAGCCTCAAATCTGTGGAAAACAGCATACATCCCATCTGCCATTATTTCTAATAATTTACAGCCCATTTGCTAATTCTTAAGGTTTTTTTGGAGCCCATATTCTTTTTGTTAGTATTACAGCCCATATTGTGGCCACGGTTAAAAAATATTATGAAATTTTGCATATTTCGGTGCAGTCTGAACTGTTTTTAATCCCGAAATTTTGAGTCACATTCAAACTGATTTTAAAAATAAATGTGTATCAATATAAAATCCAACAAATTGTCCACGCATAAAAATTAATGCAATTTAAAATCTCGAAATGAAAAAAAGAAATTTGAAACTAATTGCCGGTTTGATGTGTTTTAAAAATGTATAGCCCATTTCTCATTACTGATAAGCTATTTTCTCGGCCAGCCGAATGAAGCTCTCCTCATCTTGAAAGATTTGCAGCCCAACAGGCCTGACAAAGCGACTTACTTGGTAAATCACAAAAAGACTGGGCTGTGGCCGTGGACCCAGCTGCGGCCGTGGACCCATGTTGTCAGCCTCTCCACGTACAGTACTCTTCCGATAGAAGTCGGTCGTTGACCACATTGACCACGCCGCACCGAGAGCACCAAGGCGGTGGACGACAGCGAGGCCTAGGAAGGGGACGACGCGGAGCCGGGGAAGACGCGGCAGTGGATGCCCATGCGGAGAGGAGTACGAGGGTTCACTGGTTCGGCTGCGGTGTGAGGCTGTCGTCGCTGCAGAATAACAGGGGGTGTGGGTGAGTAGAGGGATGGCCTGGCGAGCGGTGGGAGTAGTAGGGGGCGGTGAGGCCTCCGCGGCATCACAGCCGGCCACGGGAGGCAGGAGCACGCGGCACGACCGACGCTGGTTTGGGCGGCTCAAGCAAGAAGACCAGAGGTTGAAGAAGCACTACTGCCGTTGGATGAACATCGTACGGTAACTGGAGCTAGAATCATTCATATGGACTAAGTTGACAAAGCCCTCCGTCCCCGTCAACTTGGTAGGCCCACAAGTCAGCCTCCCATGATGCTGGGTTCCAGCTGGCAGGGGGAGTATTCATTTTTTTTGTGCGTAATAAGGATGCACTTCCTTGCGTGCGAAGATAGCTGGTTGGTCCGACCTGTCAGCGGGGGGCACGTTTTTTTCACGAAATACAGAGACCCTTCCGGTGGGTCCCAGATGTCAGGTGGAGGAATCAAAGACTTGAGAAGGCGTACAGAACAAGCTAGTGTACCAGTAAAGAGACGTTGCTGAGTTTTAGAAAAAAGAGAGACGTGCTCCTGTAGCTGGTTCGAATCCAAACCTAGACTATGACGATATATGGTGCTATGCTACTCTGCAAGTAATGAAACTGACATATCCAACGTTCGCTTCTCCTCTTCTCTACTTACTCTGCCTAGCATCAGAAGCTCTGGCCGCAACAACCATGTCCGCTGGCTGCTCGTCCACCTGCTCTTCAGCAGGCAACAACCAAATATGCGCCAAGTCGCCACCCGTACCATCGCCTTTGGGTCTCATCACACCCCCGCCGGCACGCGCACCGCAGCCGGTTGCTCATCGCAACCCGCTGCCGTTGGTGTGGTGCCACTGCTGCAAATCACGCAGAGTCATCCGTCGCGTCTCAACCACAATCCGCAACCCTGGCCGAGTCTTCTACAAATGCCCGAATCATGGGGTAATAATATGTTTAAGTGTTGTTTTGCTGCTTTCAGTCGCTGATTTTTTTAATAGTTTGGTTGAGGATCTTCCAATTTGATTCGTGCAGAAAAGGGAAGATTCGTGTGATTTATATTTCTGGGAAGTTGCTGATGTGGGGGGGTGCAACTACGCTGATTATTTGGTTAGCCGAGGAATCCCAATACCAGCAGGTTGGGTGTTGGACAAGTAACTGAAGGAATGGCAGAAGAGGAAGATGCAGAGCAGAAGGTTAAAGATGCAGTTCCTCTGATCATGGCCAAGCAACAGCTGCTGAACGGCCTTGACAGCAATGAGGAGATGAAAGAGCTTGTGAAGATAATGGGCAAAATCGATGTGCTCTGTAGGATGATTGTATCTTTATTTGCAGTGTATGTAGCACTCGTGATGTATTCAGTGGCTATGACATGAGCACTTTGCTGAAACTAGTAATGAATGAAACCTGTGTAGCAGGCTGGGCGTAGTGTTGTGAACATCTAATGATTTCTATTAACGGAAATCAGGGGTATCCCCTTTTGCTCATAAATAAATAAATCGCAGAGGCCCTTTTGGTAATAAATACATAAATTAGCAGAGGACCTGTCGGGTCAGCTTTGTTCTCATTCGAAGATGTCGAGAAAATTGCAGTCCAACAACAAACTATGTCATCAAATTCAAGTTTCACAGCCAAATATGAGTACAACTAAACAACAATGTCATCATGTTTTAGTCGTCATACAATCACCAAGCACAAATCAGCATACATAACAAGTGATGTTCTCACAGGAAAAATACTAAACAACATGTTCACCAGGTTTCAGTTGTCATAGCAAACACAATTTCACACAGTAGATAAAAAACGTCTTCTGACAGGAAAATACGACAAAAGCAATGTAATCATCATCCGCAGCAGCAGCGTCAACATCTTCGCCATGTGTATCAGTCTGAATCGTAATTCCCCATGGTGTCATCTTCTTCTTCGTCCTGAACGTCCTCGAACGTTGGCTTCTTCTTGATCAACTCTTGTATGTCCACAGCACGACAGGCAATCTTTTCGCCGGCGTCATTGACGTGATGGTTCTCAAAGATATTAGGAACATCTGTGTTATCTTGTACATCAGGAGCAGTGTAAGCATCATCTTGTTGTGCAACTTCATTAAACGAATTCCTCTGCTCAAACCTTTGCACTACTCTCCAGTCATCGCTACGTGCAAATGTGTCTTCCAAGAAAAATATCTGTGTTGCTTGATTTGCCAAAATAAAAGGCTCGTTGGTCTAGTACGCCGCCTTGACATTGATGGATTTGAAATAATCGTCAGCTCTGGGTTTTGCGATCCTGGAAAACAGGTTATACCAACGACAGCACAACAGAACCACACACCGATGATCCTCGAAACTGGAGATATACTGCAACTGAACAATGTCTGTTATATTAGCATACATTTCAGTTGTCTCTTTGTCATACGTATCCATGCTCATGATGGCACTGTTTTGTGTCTTCCTGCCTTCGTCTTGTGCAAGGGTGTTGTAGCGCACATCTCCAACAACGCAAGATTCATAATGTCTTACCCGAGTATCAGGACCCATTGCTAGTGAGTAAAGGGCATCATCAACTGCCTGCCCATCCTCCCGCATCTTCTTAACCTATGGTTAGAAAATAGACAAGCTGATCATCTTATGTACTCAATATATTAAAAAAACTGACAGTGCAATTCAAAAGCTTACATGGCTCTTGAACCATTTC